>NC_044037.1:191063518-191163374 GCF_901765095.1 Microcaecilia unicolor
CTCCCTGCAATTCTCAGTTTCAGATCTGTATCACAATTGAATGGAATAGTTGTGCCTTTGTTTGCAAATGCTGTGGGGAAGAGAAACTGTAAAACCAAGCAAATTGCAATATGCTGAAATAATTCCCTCAGACAAGACATTTCTAAGCAGTTAATGCCATATCACTGTAGGCGGCCTTCAGGTTCACCTCAGTCCTTTGGCTCTTCCATATATTGCATTAACTGTTCGTAAATGCCCTGTCCTTTGGTGATTACCCCTGAAGTATTAGTTTCATTTAGATACTCATAACAGGTGGACACATTTGCCTTCTCTTTATATTAGATTGTTCAACCTTGTAGTTCCTCTTGGACTGAATTACAAATGATATTGTATTTATTTCTACTGCTGGTGACTATAAGTGTAAGGCAGCCTTCTGCAAGCTATTGATTTTCAAAAGCACTGCAGTGTTTGGCCATTTCTTAAGGTTATCCACAACCAGCATTGATCTGGGTGTTCCTTTAGGAAACAGATCCTGGGTTTGGGTAACAAGTCTGTTCCTTTTGTATTTCAATAAAATAGATAACTCATACCATGAATCAAAAACATCAAACCTGTACATCTGTTTCCCCATTAACCCCCCCCCTCCACACACCCCCAATCTAAATATCATTAGTAGAAGGAGGGTGTGGAAAACATGAAAAAAGATCTGAAGAAGCTAGAAGAATGGTCTAACGTTTGGCAATTAAAATTCAATGCGAGAAAATGCAAAGTGATGCACTTAGGGAGTAGAAATCCAAGGGAGACGTATGTGTTAGGCGGGGAGAGTCTGATAGGCACAGACGGGGAGAGGGATCTTGGGGTGATAGTATCTGAGGACCTGAAGGTGACGAAACAGTGCGACAAGGCGGTGGCAGTAGCTAGAAGATTGCTAGGCTGTATAGAGAGAGGAGTGACCAGCAGAAGAAAGGAGGTTTTAATGCCCCTGTATAAGACGTTGGTGAGGCCCCACCTGGAGTATTGTGTTCAGTTTGGAGGCCGTATCTTGCGAAGGATGTTAAAAAAATGGAAGCGGTTGCAAAGAAAAAGCTACGAGGATGGTATGGGATTTACGTTCCAAGACGTATGAAGAGAGGCTTGCTGACCTGAACATGTACACCCTGGAGGAAAGGAGGAACAGGGGTGATATGATACAGACGTTCAAATATTTGAAAGGTATTAATCCGCAAACGAATCTTTTCCGGAGATGGGAAGGTGGTAGAACGAGAGGACATGAAATGAGATTGAAGGGGGGCAGACTCAGGAAAGATATCAGGAAGTATTTTTTCACGGAGAGGGTGGTGGACGCTTGGAATGCCCTCCGCCGGGAGGTGGTGGAGATGAAAACAGTAACGGAGTTCAAACATGCGTGGGATATGCATAGAGGAATCCTGTGCAGAAGGAATGGATCCTCAGAAGCTTAGCTGAAATTGGGTGGCGGAGCAGTTGGGGGGAAGAGGGGTGGTGGTTGGGAGGCGAGGATAGGGGAGGGCAAACTTATACGGTCTGTACCAGAGCCGGTGATGGGAGGCGGGACTGGTGGTTGCGAGGCGGGAAATACTGCTGGGCAGACTTATATGGTCTGTGCCCTGAAAAGAACAGGTACAAATTCAAGGTAAGGTATACACATATGAGTTTGTCTTGGGCAGACTGGATGGACCATGCAGGTCTTTTTCTGCCGTCATCTACTATGTTACTATGTTCTTATGACCCTCTACCAACAGCCAACCATTATTCAACCCCCCCAGCCCCCTTCCCCCATGAGTGACACTCAAAAGTGTTTGTAAGTGGGGCTAATTGTTCAAGTCATTCAGCACCTACTTTGTGCTCGATGTGATAGATTCTGAAGATATGGATCTCAGATTTCTCCAATGCCAATAACTTGGTGGCTTGTGTTGCAGCCCAAATTAGATCCTTGTTTTTAAATGTTATGTTGAAGTTTACAGGTAACTCTTCAGTCTTTGTTCTTTTAAATGGCTCTGCTTTAAGAAGCAGACAGCAAAGCATTGAAGACTGCACATTCTTCTGTCATCATAACCTTACTAAATCACCCCGCCAACTAGCCCAGCTACAACACTCTAATCTCTTTACCTATCCACCTAATCCTTTTCTTCTCTCCCTATCTAACACTTTTACATCACTAATCATATCTATTATCCTGGAATGGCAAAACCGTAACAGAACTCTTTAAGCCACATTGAGCTGCAAATAGGTGGGAAAATGTGGGATACAAATGCAATAAATAAATAAATATAACATGCTACCATAATTATGGTAGCCTCAAGCTCATTTATGTAGATAGGGACCCTCTAGTCTTAAATCCGATGCCACCATCCTGTATTATCAAGCTAACAAGGCTATTCAGTTGCTTTATGAATGACACAGTGGTTGGCATAGATGCAATTCATCCATAACTATAGAATATTTTTTCTAGTTTTCATTTATAGATGTTACTAAATAAATGGGAAATGTTGTTTCAGATGACTGCAATTGTCAAGGACCCCTTAGGCATGTGCAAACATGTGATACTACAGGCCACAGTCATAACACAACTACATTGGAATTGACTTAAAATGACCTCACCAGCTGAAAATGTTACCAAATCATGTTAATTCACCAAGCCATCTTCATGCTTACAGTGGGGCTCTGGCCACCATCTCCACCAGCTCTTTGATAGAGAATGTGCCATAATCCATACACTTTCTGCCACTCTGTATGGTTAGCTTGTCCACTTTATTCACCTTGACCCACTCCTATAGCAGAGTCTGGTTCTTTTTTTTTTAGCCCAATTCCTTTATAGATTCTGAATCCTAACTAAACCCAGATACCCAGAACCCCTCTTCCTTGTGCCTGTGCATTCCATCTTTCATTGCTTAGACATCCCAAAAAAATGTGTAACCTTTACCTTGGCTTAAATTGCCCCTTCTCACCCTAATGAGATGCTGTTCTACTTGATAGGGAGCTAGATTTTCCTACTGTTTTGATTCCTGCCAGAGGGAAATTCAAACATTAAGGGCCCCTTTTACTAAGCTGTGGTAAAAGGGGACCTGCGCTGAGGTCAGCGTGTGTTTTTTATGTGTGCTGAGGCCTCCTTTTACTGCCGCGGATAAACGGCTGTCATCGTTTTCTATGAAATAGCCATGCAGTAAGTGAAACACTTGCCCCGTGGCCATTTCAGGTGGAGGTCTTATCACCACCCATTGAGATGGCGGTAAGGGCTCCTACGCTAACCTGTCAGCACTGCCTGATTACTGCCAGGTAAACACTGGAGCTAAAAAAATAAAAAATATTTTTGTAGCGCCAGAAATGGTGCATGCTGGGAGTGGGAACTACCGCCGAGCTGCTGCGGTAGTTCTGGATTAGTGAACTGTAAGCTTCCCTTCCCAGACTGAAAGTCATGTTATCCTGGCTTAGCCTTTACAAGGTGTACCTTATTTTGTGGAAACTTTGAACAGATTTTAGGGGTTAGTTATTAACACAGTTAAGATATGTTATTTTTCCACTAACTTGTGCTATTTTAGGCTAATAACTGGGGTTAACAGTGAATGTGTAGCAGATTCATGGGGTTTTACATCAAATCTGCCTGTTGCAGAACATCCCCTAGATTCTACTGCTAATCATTTCTATATCACTACTAGACATACACAGCACTGTGCACATTATATGCAGGTAATTTCTCTGTCCCTAGTGGGCTCAGAATCTAATTTTTTCTCCCTGGGGTAATGGAGGGTTAAGTGAATTGCCTGGGGTCCTAAGGAGCTACAGTGGGAATTGAACCCAACTCAACAAATACTGCATAAATGACCAGTGAGTAATCAGGTAAATCTATACAACTCTTTTGAACACTAGTCGATTGTGAGCTTATCAAACCTCTCAAGGTGTTTTGTTTTATCAAGGAGAAAGCCCTCAGAAACCTAATAGATATAAGACAATCCTAGGTTTACAATGGCAACAATTGTGTGCCGTTGTTAAGCTTCTATCATTGGAAAAAACTTCTTGTAGTTAGAATATTACTTTTATTTCTTTTTAATTGTCTTATGTTGGTGGTTGTTTGAATACCTAGTTGAGTATTGGAGGTGAGAGTATATGTGTGTGTGTGTGTGTGCAGGTTATGTATGGGGCTATGGATATGTGTAAGTGTGGCAGGTTAGTGGACTAAATGTGGAATCGAGATGGGCATGTATACGGTGTATAACTCTGGGTGTATAAATACAGTATAGATGTATAACCCTACTGTTCTCTGACAGGCAAATGCTAACTTTCCAAATCTAAATATATACAGTATATAAAATAAAAAAAAGAATTGATCAACAAATTTAGAACAAATTGAATATGTATGTATTTCATAATCCACCTAGGTTATTAGGGTTATTTTTGAAAGAGAAGGGCGCCCATCTTTCGACACAAATCTGGAGATGGGTGTCCTTCTCCCAGGGTTGCCCAAATCTGCATAATCAAAAGCCGATTTTGGGCATCCTCAACTGCTTTCCATCTCAGGGACGACCAAAGTTCACAGGGGCATTTCGGAAGCATAGCGAAGGCGGGACTAGGGCGTGCTTAACACATGAACGTCCTCGACCGATAATGGAAAAAAGACGGGCGTCCCTGATGAACACTTGGGCGACTTTACTTGGTCCTTTTTTTTACGACCAAGCCTCAAAAATGTACCTGAACTGACCAGGTGACCACCGGAGGGAATCAGGGATGACGTCCCCTTACTCCCCCAGTAGTCACTAACCCCCTCCCACCCTAAAAAAAACTTTTTGCCAGCCTCAAATGTCATACCCACCTCCATGACAGCAGTATGCAGGTCCCTGGAGCAGTTTTAGTGGGTACTTCAGTGCACTTCAGGCAGGCGGACCCAGGCCCATCCACCCCTACCTGTTACACTTGTGGTGGTAAATATGAGCCCTCCAAAACCCACCAGAAACCCACTGTACCCACATCTAGGTGCCCCCCTTCATCCCTAAGGGCTATAGTAGTGGTGTACAGTTGTGGGGAGTGAGTTTTTTTGGGGGGGGATTGGGGGGCTCAGCACACAAGGTAAAGGATCTATGCACCTGGGAGCTTTTTCTGAAGTCCACTGCAGTAACCCCTAGGGTGCCCGGTTGGTGTCCTGGCATGTCAGGGGGACCAGTGCACTACGAATGATGGCTCCTCCCACAACCAAATGGCTTGGATTTGGTCATTTCTGAGATGGGCGTCCTCGGTTTCCATTATCGCCGAAAAACTGGGGACGACCATCTCTAAGGTTGACCAAAATGTTGAGATTTGGGCGTCCCCGACTGTAATAGCGAAATGAAAGATAGATGCCCATTTGTTTCGATAATACAGGTTTCCCCGCCCCTTCACGTGGATGTCCTGCGAGGACGCCATCAAGAAAACCTGGGTGCCCCGTTCTATTATGCCCCTCCACATCACCCAACTGTTGTGCAACACTGATTCTTTTCAGTATTCCTAAGTGGCAGAAAGATAATGGGAAAGCACTTGTAACTTCATTATGAGGTGATCAACGACAGTGCATTAAGATATTGGGCAGCTATAACTCTAGATTCCTGACTTTTGTACATTTATCTTGGATCTGTAATTGTATTATTTTAATGTGTTAATTGTATGCTCTACAGTATTTGTTTAGTCATTGACCTCTTAATTACTGATACCAGCAAATGAGAATAGAATGGAATGGAATGAAATATATTAATATTGTAGTGCTGCTGCTAAAAGAAGGACATTTTAATATTTCCTCGTAAAGGAAGCGAGGTAAATGAATGCAGAACTTTCACTACCATTAAATAAGTCTATCAGTAAACACATTTTTCATTGCTGTTCTACTGTATGCCTCTCATGTTAATACCGTGTTCCTTGCTTTATTATTTATTGACTGATTTTATTGAGTTTGTTTTTTCTTTTTCCAGTGTGTGCTGGTACTGAGAATAAGTTAAGCTCTTTGGTCTGACCTGAACAACAATATCGTGCCCTGCGTAGTACTATGAGAACTGTGAGGTGGTGATGGGAAACCTGGAGATCACTAGTATAGAACGCAACCGGGATCTCTCCTTTCTAAGGTAGGACATTTGTTTATATTTGCTTGTCGTATTTTTGGCTAGCTCTTGACATTAAACTAAACATGACTTGACAAATATGCGTCTTTTCCACCCTTTCTTTTGCATCATTGACAGAAGCATTCTATCAGTTTATATAGGGGCCCTTTTACTAAGCCAAGTAGGTGCGTGCGCATGTCCTACGTGTGTTAATTTTGAATTACCGCCCGGCTACCGCATGGCCTGGGTGGTAATTTCATTTTCTATATGTGCCCACTATGTCCCCCCGCAAAGTTCTGGCATGTGGTGCTAACTGGGTGGTAATCAGCATTGTACGCGTGCTGACGATTACCGCCAGGTTAATGCGTGAGACTTTACCGCTAGGTCAGTGGGTGGTTGTAAGGTCTCACGCCCAGAATGGATGTGCGCCAATTTTTATTTTGCCACATGTCTATTTCCGGCTTTAAAAAAAGGCCTTTTTTGCAGGTGCGCTGAAAAATGGACCTGCGCATCCAATACAGGGGTCTAAGCCAGCGCAGGCCACTTTTCGGCGCACCTTAGTAAAAGGACCCCCAGAGGCTTTTATATGATACTGTCTGTTTCCAAGTGTAAGAAGTGGGGCAAAATAGGGTTACAACTTTATTCAATAACATACAAAGCATTTCAACAAGTCATAAGGGTTGCATGACAGTGAACATCTAATCACCTAATAGTAATGCCCTCCAGACCCTTTCCTCCCTGCCTGATTGCTGGTTATCACTTTTTCAAACTTCTTCCAAACATATTTTATAGCTACTACCCAGAACCAATGTCAGATTAGGGCTACTATTTCATGACCATGGTTCACCACCATACTTGGCCAAACCAACCAGTTTGATGATGAGATAACTGTTCCCTGCATATCTCTCCAGTACAGAGATTCTTGGTAATAACAGAAATGATGGAGTAGAAATGAAGTTACCCTCCATCCTATTGCTGGATGGAGGGTAACTTTATAAGGGGATGCCTAGTTTAAGAGGGCAAATAAACACCTACTTAGGCACTATTTTATAAAGATGCCTAGGTTTTTATTTTAGAAGTGCTATTTGTGTTTTAAATGTCCATAAACTGGCGGTCATGCATTGATGTCTAAGAACATAAGAAGATAAGCATTGCCATCACTGTACCCTCTAAGCTAAGCAGGAGTCCTCCAACTGAATTGCTGCCAGTAGGGGGCGGTGCTTCAATATTGTGTTTTCAATTGCTAAGGACAGGCAGGTTCCATGGAGTCCTGCGGAGCTTGCCTGTCTCTCACTATTGAAAATGTGATAATGAAACAGTACCTCTCACTGGCAGGACTGTAAATGGAGGACTTCTGATCAGCTTAGAACAGTGGTTGCCGTACTGGGACAGACCGAAGGTCCATCAAGCCTAGTATCCTGTTTTCAACAGTGGCCAATCCAGGTCACAAGATACTAGATACTTGTTCTGATTTTGCAAAGCTGGGATATGGAGGTCTAAAACTGAAGAACATCCAAATGGCAAGGGGGCATGGTCTGGATGTGTTTTGGCCAGAATTAGGACAGAGCCAAAAATTAAATATTCACCCCTGGTTTCTATATATGGCGCCTTCAGTTACACACACAAATCTGGGTGTATTCTGATTTGCGCATGTAACTTAATTGATAATGAGCTGATCATCAGCACTAATTGGCAATAATTAGAATTTACGTACACTACTTGCTAAGCGTATTCTATAATGCAGTCCGCACCAAAATTCTAGTTAATCGGTCAGTGGTTTTTTCTGGCCAGTTAAATAGCTTTGAATAACAGGGAGTTATTCTCCAGAAAAGTGTTCCTATTGAAAGTGAAACTGATAAGGAATACCGGGCTCTGTGACAGCTTTGGGAAAAACAGATATCTGTATTTCTAAAATGAAATAACTGACATAACTGTTTATGTTCCATGACATATAAACATCTATGTTACCATTTCTTAACATAGATGTTTATATGTTGCCACAGAGATGTTTTTGTTCCTTTGTTACCCCATTGAAATTTTAGATGCCTGTTTTTCTAAAACCGATGTTCATGCTGTACGTCATTTCACCTTTTATTTTAGAACAGGTCTATGTCTGCAGATCCTGTTCTAAGATACCAGCAGAACAAATGTCCTGACCTGGATGTCTAATTTCAGATTTGAATGTCATCTCTAAAATGCTGCTCATATTCACCTATATGTCTTTATAAAATACCAGCATGGAAATGATGTCTACATTGCAGGTGCAGAGCGTGATGTGACTCTCTGCAGCACAATTTATCTATATGTGTAAATTAATGTATTTAATAATCGATGCACATAGATGTGAACTCCATCTGTCCTCTGCCCAAACTCCACCCTTTGCACACCTACTGGCAAATTATGAAAGCACATGTTGTACTGTGCCATTATTTGAAAAGTACATACAAATTAAAGTTGGAAAGAGCAAATTATGCATTATCATGTTCATATGCATATCTTTACACCGGTTGGAATGCTATATCATGCAATTTACGCATGTTTGTGGCCCCATATGCACAATAGCACTTTATAAAATTACTCCAGAAATGTCCAGTAGATACACTGGAAAAGCTTTGTGAAAATTCGATGAGGATTTGTAAAATGTGCTTTTGAGTTTTTTTTCCATGAATGTGCCAAACTATTGTAGCCAAGATTGAAAATGGCTAAAGTAGGCTTTTAACCATTGAGCAATTCCACTTATTTTTAAAATCATATGTAGGAGAGGCTCCTACCTGGTTAAGTACCACTGACTAGGTCATACCTGGATAGTACTGCTGAAAAGCTAGGTAGACTCCACCCCCATTAATGCCAGGGTGATCTGGGGGCAGAATTTGGGCGGATTAGGGAGTTATCTGGCAGCCAATATTCAGTGGCAGTGCCTGGATAACTATCTGGTTAACTTGGGACAGCAAAACAGCTGTATCCAGGTACTGCTGTTAAATATCAGCAGTGGTTGGGTAACCCAGGAGCACGCTTATGCTTGGATATTCAAAGCTAGTACCCAGATAGGCTGCCAGCCTAATTGTTACCACCATAGGTTTTTAACCCTTTAAATTAATGGAACAATTTTGGTAAAACAGATGTTTTCTTTTTATTATGGGGCTTTTTTGCAAACCAGCAGTATGCTACTGCAGTGGTAGCGCATGGCAAACCGCACTACCACTGGGATCTCCCAGGTAGATAGTTCCGGCACTAGAAAATAACTTCTATTTTCTAGTGCCGGTGGACGCACAATAGGTATGCCTTGCGGTAATCGGGCAGCGGTTACTACCGGAGTCCTCAAATAGGAGGCGATAAGGGCTTCGGCAGTAAGTGGCCGCACGCCAAATTTTTAAGTAGTGTACAGTCATTTACTGCCTCTATTGGGGAAAATGTCCTTTTACCCACTGCAGTAAAAGGTTGCCTCAGTGCGCAGCAGTCCCACACGCCAACACCACCACGAGCCACCTTTTACTGTCACTTGGTAAAACAGCCCTGCAGCCACTCCACCATATGATGATGGTAATAATAATAATAACTAGTAGTAGTATTAACTAAACATTGCACGGAGATACTGCATTTTAATAGTATGGTAATGATTTTCAATGCTGAAAAATTAAAATGTGTAGATCTTTGGGTCTTTGCTTTGCAAATATTGTGGCTAATGGATAGAGCTGTTAGATCTGCCTAAGGAATGTAACATGTCACACTTCTATTGCATGTCATAGGTGCTCTTTCATTATCAGTACAAAGGACATACACACTTCATTTCACTTAAGTATTTATTGCTTATTCTGAGTATTGTGCTATGCCAATGCTAATTTTGAAGCTAAACACTTCCAGCAACCCCCCCCCCCCCCCCCCCCGATATACAGCCGGTAGCACTTTGACTGTCCACTGCCAGCATTCAACACAGATATTCTGTGCCAGGCAGCTTCCTGCGACTGGCATTGAATATCTGGATTTTTCAACATCAGCAAATGCATGACCAGTTAAGTTGATATTCAGACAGCTGACCATGGCTTAGCACGCAAAGATAGCCCTTCTTTTTATGTTGCCTTATTTGGCCGCAAACCCTGGCTGGTCAAGTTCTGAATATCGGGACTTAACCGGTCATGTCCCCGGGATTCCCCCAACATCACTGACTTTATTTGCGGCGCTAAATGCCAATAAAAATGACCAGTTATCTGCCAAGACGCAAGTTGACCGGTTGGCAACTATGCCCAGCTGGTTAACTCAAGTTCAATATCGGGTCCTTCGTGTGCAAGGTCAGTTTCCAACAACATTAGGTTAAACTCCCAAACAAGCAGTAAGTGAGTCTGGCTGCCAAGCTCCAAAACTGTGAAAAGCTGCCATTAAAATTACAGTGTGATGATTGGCATTCTAACGCTGGATCGCAGTGGTCCATGGCATGCCGGCTTGTTCATTAGCTACTGTGTGCATACTCTGATTGGCAGGGACCAGGTATGCAGACAGCAGATAAGAAAGACACACACATACAGAGGAAAAGAGAAAAAGGACAACAATGCTTTCATTACTGACACATCGAGTATAACAGTTACAATTTGCCGAGGGTGTTTGATGGAAGATACTGTCAGTATATATGATATTTAGCAGGCTTTCCTTTCTCAACATTTCCTACTGGGAAAAGCCCATTGGCATGTGAAGCTGAGAGACCATGTGTCCAATTATTGGTGTCTTTGGCAAGAGAATTTTTTTTCTCCATTCCTTCTCTGTTACCATCCCAGCTTAATTCTAAAACTGCTCTGATCCCATTAAGATAGTGGACATCAACTGTCATATGGTACTATTTGTTACACAGTATATAAAGAAAATGAACCTGCAAAAATGGATTCAAATACTATAATCTCTCAAGCTCATCGCTTGACTCTAGCAGAAAAAGAGACTGCAGTTCCTCTGAAAAACTATTACTCCCCATCTCATTAGTGCTCACTCCACTGTGAGACAATACAATAAATAATTAGAGCACAAGGTGGTGTGAAACTGGCTATGAAGTGAAGAAAATTGGAGTTTAGAGAGTCTAGAAGACTCAGGGGGATGTTATAATTCTATTCAAAAAGAATTCTTTAGTGTTACAGCAAGCAAGTGTCTAGAAATCTTATGAGACAGATTGACTACTATATCTAGGTACTCCTAGAATTATATATATCTTCATCCTGTGATATTGGTTCCTAGACAGCATGGGTATATGCATATTTTCCACAGTATGCACTGTTTATTCTACATAAATGGGGCTCCTAGCCTCCCATGATTCCAACCAAGGGAAGGTCCACAGAATCATGCTTTCTCTGTGGAGTTCCCTGTTCCCTGTACTGCCATGGGAGGGGGGGGGGGTGGCTAGAATACCTACAGTAGGAACAGTGGTGAATCTGTTGGCACCTCACTTTGAGCTGTGTCCTTCCCCATCTGCTTATAGAACTGGACTGTTGTACATTACAGTGTGCAGTTCTAAGAGTGACAGTCTGGGCTACAAACATATGGGGGGGGGGGGGGGTGACAGCTTAAAGCTGGGTGCTGCTGGGGTCACCAGAGTGAGAGATTCAGTGAGTGGGTGGAGAAAGTAAAACAGCAAAGAACAAGTCAAAGGATGGGGGTGATGTGCACTGGTCACCCATTTGTAATTATTAACTGTTCCGTGGCCAAATATAATACACAGTAAAAGAACAAGAAAGCATTTCTTCCATTTGGTGGTCTGTGTACTCACCAAGCCAGTTGGCCACATGCAGTGTACTCATGTCACAGGACTTCATATTTTCATGTTTTCTGTAGTGATTGGATTTTTTGGGGGGGAAGGATGGGGTTCAAGGGTAAGAGTTTGAAGAATAAGGATTAAGGAATGGAGGGAAGCAAGAGAGAATAATAAGGAAATTGAATAAGGGAGAGAAATATTTTGATGAAGGGGGCATGCCTGGGGACAGAGAGTGGGCGCTTCTATACAAATCAGTTAGAGTATCGACATTGCCATGTGCTAATTGATTAGTACAGGTTTAGCACATAAGTCTCTACCACCTACAAAGGTGATGATAAGGGCTCATGCTCTAATGGGAAAATTAGCATATGGCCATTACTGGAAATGTCTGAAAATTAGCCATTTTACCTCTGCAGTAAAAATAGCCTTAGCGTGCAGGAAAGACCAGTGTTAGGGCATGCTAAGGCCACTTTTTGCTGCAGCTTAGTGAAAAGGCCCCTAAATGAATTGTTTGCTTTGATCTTTACTGAGGAAGACTTAAGGGAGTTACCCATGTTAGAGATTATATTTAATGGTCATGTTTTGAAGGAACTGAAACAAATCTCAGTGAACTTGAAATATGTAATAGAATAAATTGACAAACTAAAGAATAGCAAATCACCTGGACTGGATGGCATACATCCCTAAGTACTGGAAAAAGAATGAAATTACACATCTTCTATTAGTAATTTGTAACCTATCATTAAATTACTATAGTACCTGAAGATTGGAAGGTAGCCAATGTAATGCCAATATTTTTTTTAAGGATTCCATGGGTGATCCAGGAAACTGCAGACTAGTGGGTCTGATGACAGTGCTGGACAAAATGGTAAAAACTATTACATTACATTAGGTCTTATAGACCACTACAGCTGACAAGTTCTGAGCGGATAACAAGAAGAGAAAGCGCATACTCAGACAAAATATTTATTTATACATTAAGAAGAAAACTACTTAACATATAAATAATCATGGTTTAATGGGATAAAAATCATGGTTTAATGGGATTTAGAAAAGGAAAATTATTCAGTGTTGTCATAGGCGGTCGGTGGCCCAACTGTTTGGGGAGGCTAAAGGGGGTGGGGCCAGGGGGTGGAGCTTACCTCCATAATTGTCTGATAACACACAGAAAAAAAATAAGTAAAAATAATAGTCACAATTAATACCTTTTATTAAATTTAAATATTAGATATGTATCATATGTCAAAGAATAAAGTGGTTGCTCAAAGCATATATTAACCACAATTGCTCGACTGCAAAACACTATGCACAACATTGTGCAAAAACACACTCAGAACCTTACTGTACCATAAATATTACACTGGGCAGACCCCAATACACCACCCATACGGAAAATGCAGACCGTCAACAATATGAAACAAGGGATCATGATATCACAATTCTCATGTAGAGCCATTGAACATCCTTTTAGGGTGGATAGTGTTCACAATGAGCTCCTTTTATTAACGACCATATGTAGATCCTTCAAGAGGTAGTGTGTCATGATTTAGGCTCTAAAACCCTTTCTGATGGGTTTTAAAACACAGGCCAATACACAATCTCTCCACTGCAAAACACTATACACAAACTTGTGCAAAAACACACTCATAACCTTACCAAACCATAACAGCACTAATTCCAAGGACAGGAGGAGCTACAACCTTATGCGTGGAAAGGCAGCACTGTAATTACACCGGGCTCTAAAACACCAAGTGAAACAACCTAGTGAAACAAAAAAACAAAAAACAAAAAGAGCTGCAAATACTACTCACTAGCAGAATACTGCACCTTCATCACACATGAAATACACGACACAACAGATATGAAGGCAAAATACTGAACTGGAAAGTTACCTCAAGAAGTCGGACTCAGCATGCAGCAATACTAGAAAAATTGAAACTTACATGCAAAATATCACAGATGCACATTTCCAAAAGCTGACATATTCCAATTAATAAATTCTGAATAAAAAAATGTTTTCTACCTTTGCTGTCTGAGCATTTAGTTTTTCTATTAGTGTCTTCTGTTTTATGCAGTGTCTTCTTTCCATTTGATATTTTTTCTCTCACCATGTCCTTTTTCAAGATCTTATTTCCATTTTGTTTCTTCATGACGCCCAACTCCTTTCTTTTCCTTTCTCTCCTCTCCTATATCTGTCTCTGACACTGATCTTTGAGGATTGGAGGAGAGATAAAAACATAGATGAGAAACAGTCTCCCTCCACTTACCTCTCTAATCCTCCCATTTTCATGTCTCTCATTCTTTGTCAGCCTCCTATTCCCTTGTCTTTCAGCTACTTTTTAGTTGCCCATTTCCACTCTTTGTGATCATCCTCTTCCTAGACTCATCTACATTCATCTGCCTCTCATCCCTTCACCAACCAGTTTCTTCCTCATCACTCATCCTCTCTCCACCTTCAGTTCCTGACTTACATCACACCCCTTATCTACACTCCTACCCCACTTTTACTTCCCCATTTCTAACCTCTCACACCTCCATCAATAACTTCTCTTACCCCTTAATAGCCCTCTGCCTCTTTCTTTTCATTCCTGTGTAATCTGAGGTTTAAAAAAAAAAAAAGAGGGAAAAAAGTTACTGTCCTTCTGATGGCTGCAATGTTTTTGAAGGATGGCTAGCAAGAGAGAGAACCCTGGGAGCACAACTGGCTTTGGGGGTTGCTCTGTAGCTGTGTGGTTGAGGTGGAAGCCAGCAGAAGACTGTCAGTATCAGCAGAAGAGAAGGTAGTGAAGGCAACAGCCACAAACCAGCGACATCAATCAAGAAAAAGGCATTACAGGCTCGCCTCCAGCTTCTCCCTTCACACAGTGTCCCGCCCTCGCTGAAACAGGAAATGCATCATCAGAGAAGGCGGGACACTTTGTGAAGGGAGAAGCTGGAGGCGAGCCTGTAATGCCTTTTTCTTGATTGACGTCGCTGGGAAGTAAAAGGTTAAAGTGCGCGCGGAGGGGGGTGTAAGGGAGGAGGAGGGCGGGCTGCCGATCGGGAAGCCGGCGACTCGTGAGAGTGGGAAGGAAGGAGGCAGAGGGAGAGCTATCTGGCGAAAGTGCTGCCGCTGCGTTTGTGAAGGCAGCAGCCAAAGGAAATCCATGATTGGGCTTATACGGGGCGCCTATGAGTGTTGTGAAATTGCAGGAGAACTTTGTGAGACTGGGAAACTAGGCATCCAAATAGCAGATGATATTTAGGAGTCCTTTTACTAAGTTGTGGTAAAAAGTGGCCTTAGCACACCCTTACACAGGTTTTTCCTGCACGCTATGTTTACTGCAGCCAGAAAATGGCCAATTGTCCATTTTCCCTATTATTGGCTATGTGCTAATCCTGCCATTAATGCATGGCCATTACCAAAAATTAGCGTGTGAACCCTTATTGCCACCTATTTTGTAGGCAGTAAGGGCTCTTATACTAATCCCATGCTAATCAGGTAGCATGTGGTATTGTAGCCGTGCTGATTTGTGCTGCCATGCCTACTCTCCACCCCCAGACACGCCTTCTCAGAGAAAAATAAAGATACTTTTTTAGAGCATGGTTTACGTGCGCACATTGGGCTTTCACCACAGGACGCCTCAACGCATCTCGCAGTAAGCTGCGGTAAGCACATGCTAGTACTTACCCCAGCTTAGTAAAAGGAGTTCTTTTACTAACTGAAAGTGTTGCACATAGAATAGAATATCCCAAATTATAGCTATATGGTATTAAGTTCAATATTAAAAATCACCACCTAGGAAAAGGATTTAAGGAATATTGTGGACAATATATTGAAGTTTTCTCAGGGCCAGAATCTATATAAGGTGCCAAAAAAATCCACGCAGTAAACATTTCTGCCTAAGAGTATTCTATAAGCGGTGCCTAGATTTAGGCACGGTATATAGAATATGCTTAGTTGAGATCCCAACTCCTAAAACTATGCGTCTCCATTTACACCAATAAAAATGTGGCGTAAATCGTTTGTGTACTGGGCCATATTCTGTAACTACACACGTAAATTTTGGAACACCCACGAAACACCCACGCCCCTTTTGAACTCCACGCATTGGGATTTAGACACAGTTCATTACAGAATACGCTTAGTGTAAATTTTAATTGTTACCAATTAGTGCTTATTATTGCTTGTTAAGTGCTATTATCAATGCTGATTAGCTTGTTAAGCAAATTAAGTTAAGCACATTCTTATAGAATACACCTGGATTTTGATGCAGATCTCTAGGTCCACTGTATAGAATCTGGGGGTCAGAGTGCAGCAGTAACAAAAAAAAAAAAACATGAAACAAAAACAAAACACAAATAGAATGTTAGGGTATATTGGGAAAAGAATATGGAATAAAACAATGTTATAATGCTCTATTGCCCCATCATACAACCTTGTATGCAAATCTGGTTGCATCATTTCAAACAAAATGCATAGCAGAATTAGAAAAGGTACAGAGAAAGGAGAACAAAATGATGAAGGAGATGGAATGACTCCCTTAGGAGAAAATGCTAAAGAGACTGGGGCTCTTCAGCTTGGAAAGAGATGGCTAAGAGGAGATATGATAAAGATCCATAACATCTGGAGTAGAGTGGAATGGGTAAATGTAAATTGATTGTTTTCTCTTTAAGAAAGTACAAAGACTAGGGAGCATACAATAAACATTCCATGAATCAAAGTCCTTAATCCCTTAAGACGTGAGAGAAAGCCACTGCTTATCCCTGAGGGTAAGCTGCAAGAAATCTTACTTTTGGGGATCCTGTCAGGTACTTGTGACTTGAATTGACCAATACTGGAAATAGGATACTGGGCTTGATGGACCGTTGGTCTGACCCAGTATAGCAATTTTTATGTTTTTATGGAAAACAAGTAAGAGAATAGGGCTAAGAGAGAATGAGTGAATGGATGGGAAGCAAGAATGAGTGATAGGACTGGGGGAGGATGAAACAAGCATGAATGAGAGAATGAGAAGCTATGAGGAGATCATTGGAGGGGAATGAAGGGATTGAAGAAAGTATGAAGTATGAGAAAGAGGGTGTGACTAGATTGCTTCTCCCTTTACTGATCCTAGGTCCCCCCCCCCTCCATGACCTTGGATCCCCTCTTTCTCCTCCCACCCTCAACAGTGGCGTAGCCAGAAGTCAATTTTTGGGTGGGCCAACAGGTTGGATGGGTGGGCACTAGACAGTGGTGTGCTGGTAAATGTTTAACAACAGGCTCTCTCCCTGGTCCACCTCTGCGCCCCCCCCCCCCCCCCCGTCCACCTGTTCACCTCCCCTCAAAATTGCAGAGCTGGCTATAGCCAGGGAGAGAGCCTGGGGGGTGGGGGAGGCAATGCATTACTCTCTCCAGGAAAAAAAACATTAAATGATCCCAGGTTCCAATCTAATTCATGTTTAATGTGGGATAAAATGCCATAAATAAGTAAATAAATATAAACTTTTAATGTTGAGCACCTGATTCTCAAAGTGGACGTGTTCCAATCATTATAATGAAAATAAAATTATTTTTTTCTATCTTTGCTGTCTGGTGACTTTGTTTTTCTGATCATACTGGCCCAGTATCTGATTCTGCTGCTATCTGTCCTCTTTACTCTGTTTCCAGGGCTTCCTTTCCATTTATTTCTTTACTTTCCGCCTTTCTTCTTTATTTCTTGCTCTGGGTCCTCCGTAGACTTGACTGTCCAGTGGATCCAGCTTCTGCCTATTTTCTTCATCCATGTGCAATTTTCTCCTCTCTTCCTTTTCCCTCATCTCATCTCCTTCCTCACTCTTTCTTTCCCTCCATCCATGTCCAGCATTTCTTCTCTCTCCCTTCCCTCTCCTCCATCCATATCCAGCAGCCTCCTCTCTCCTGCCCTTCCCTTCATCCATCCATGTCCAGCAACCCTCCTCTGCCCCCTGCCCTCCCCTCCATCCACCCATGTCCAGCAACTCTCCTCTCCCCTCCATCCATCCATACCCAGCAATTCTCTTCTCTCCCCTGCCCCTATCCATTCATCCCCAGCAATTCTGTTCTTGCCCCTGTCCCCTCCATCCATCCATTCCCAGCAATTCTCCTCTCTCCCCTGCCCCCCACCTCCATCCATCCATCATCCCCAGCAATTCTCCTCTCTCCCCTGCCCCCCACCTCCATCCATCCATCCCCAGCAATTCTCCTCTCTCCCCTGACCCCCACCTCCATCCATCTATCCCGTGACTCTCCTCTCTCCCCTCCCCTCCCGCTCCCATCCATGTGTCCAGCGATTCTCCTTCACCCCCATGCATCCTTCCCTCCCATTCCACCTGCCCGCCCTCTCTCGGAC
Organism: Microcaecilia unicolor; assembly: GCF_901765095.1. Lineage (NCBI taxonomy): Eukaryota > Metazoa > Chordata > Amphibia > Gymnophiona > Siphonopidae > Microcaecilia > Microcaecilia unicolor. The sequence continues at coordinate 191,081,632 of NC_044037.1, forward strand.
GGCAGCGCTTCCCAGACGCTGCCTACCGCCGCCACGATCTACCTCCTCCCTCTGTCTCACTCTCAACAGCAGCGGTAGCGATTCAAACACGCTACCTCCTGCTTCTAACCCGGAAGCATCTCCTCTGCAGAGGAGACACTTCCGGGTTAGAGGCAGGAGGCAGCGTGTTTGAATCGCGATGCTACCGCTGCTGTTGAGACAGAGGGAGGAGGTAGATCATGGCGGCGGTAGGCAGCATCTGGGAAGCGCTGCCGCCAGAGAGAAGGAGGCAGATGCAGGATCAGTGCTCCCTGCTCCCTCCGCTCCGCTCCGCTGCTGGGTTGGCCTGAACCCAAACTGGGTGGGCCTAGGCCCATCCAGGCCCACCCATGGCTACGCCCCTGACCCTCAATCCCTCTTCTTTTCCCCATTCTCTTTGTCCTTTACTCTTTCCATAATCTCCCCCCCCCCCCCGTGTACCTAACTCTTTGGCTTGAGACACTTCTCTTTATAACGCCTCTGAGATTTGTCTCTCTTCCCATCCCCCAGGTCCCTTCTCTTTTCCATATTTTGGATTCCCTTCTCTTCTTTCCAGCACCGGTCGCTAAAATCACTTTTCTCCCAACAAAAGGGAGAGGAATGACTTCAGAGCTCAATACTTACTTTGCAGGTCAGCCACATCAGAAGTCATGCTAGATAAACAATCTTAACTAACAATCATGCAGTGGTGGTAAGTTTTTGTTGTTCAAGATGGTTAGCACATGTAGCATTACTTACAATAATGGATGCTTAATAAACTACCCCTAAAATTTTACATCAGGAATCTTAGAATACTGCTAGTCTCATCAATTACTTGCATCTTGCAAATTCAAACAATTGTTTATATAAGCTATGGCAATTTTCATATATCGAAAAGATGAGTCTTATCAGAGTTTATACTATTGTAATGCCAAGTACATTGGTCAAAACAAAAATAATTAGTTTCAGCTCCAACTAATTCATAATGCTGCAGCATAACTGATATAGAGTTGCAAGTGGTGTAAGCACATTACCCCCTCGGATTCTATATAGCGCACTTGTTGGCCTTTCCTGAGTCTCTCCTGATCTAATGCCCCTCTTTTGGTTACCCTTCTGTGTGGGTATACTGTGCAATAATCTCCTCACTTCTGTCCCATTTTTTCTCTTTGTAAACTGCTTAGATACTCCTTGTTTATAGGTGTAAAAAGCAAAATAAACTTGCTTAGTTTTCTGCATTGGGGTAGAATAGCTAATAGCCTCATTATCACTGTTTATGCGCCAGTGTCTTATTTTAGATTTTGTGCAGGCTTAGCCTCTGTGCAAAACTCTTTTCTCCATCATATACCCAGAAACGTTTGTGCAGATTGTTGTTACAGCACACTCCCATCCACACAAAATTTCTGCATTGGCCCCTCACTGCCAGAATTCAAGGAACTGGTGGCTTATAATACCAGTAAGTAGTCTGAGGCTAGTCAAGAATGGAAAAAACAGAAAAACTAGAAGGACGGGAAGAAATTAGCTTATTTTAAAAGAAAAACAAACAAACAAAAGGATTACCCCTGCAGGTTCCATAGAGCTGCCTAATAGTTGAATGATAAACATTTAAATGTAGCAAGTACTTGACATCTTGTGTCAAACATGGTTTTATTCTCAAGAACAGGCCTTGAATACCTGATCAGTATATTGCAGCAAGCGGTGGTGTCAGTTCCTACATGTATATCTCTCTATTCAAGGTTGTAATTAACTACATTTCTCAGCTATGGCAGATGATGTATTAAATTGTGATAATTTAATACAGGAGATTGTTGCACAGTATACCCACACAGACGGGTAACCAAAAGAGGGGCATTAGATCAGGAGAGACTCAGGAAAGGCCAACAGGAAGAAAAATGCCTTGCGTGAGGATTTGGATTTGTTACATGATCATATGAAAGTGGTGTAGATAAACTATTTGTTGTATTTACCCACGAGAAAGATACCTGGGTTACAAGACCCACAACCTGAACCTTTCTATATTTGTAGTAATTCCTTTCTTCCTACATAAAAAGAGTTTTGAGTAACCAGCAGCTATATAATTGTATAACAGGGCACTTAAGCACATATGTTACACCTATTTTATAGCAAAAACTGGGCACATACACAGTAAAACCAAAGTAAGTTAACTCAAATACAGTCAAGCAAAGATACTCCAGATCTTTTTAAGCCGTATCAAAAATATTTATTATATGAAAATTACTGTATATAAAAATAATATCACTCCTATCACACACACAACTCACATTCATACTGCTAATGCCCTGACATAGTGGTCACATTCTTGCACTGAATATTATCAAACATAATATGCAGTTTTTTTAACTTATATTCAAAACCATTTCACCCGTCGGGAAGAAGATTAGTCCAGTGCCACCCTTGCTATCTTTCTTCTGTAACCAAGAAGGTATAGCATTTATACAGAACTCCTGGATATAATAATGTCACTTTATCAAAACGCGAAACAAACAGCAGCTTGCTGATGGCACCAAATATGTTGTTCGGCACGATCCAAATCAAGATTATCCGTTACAATGGGTCAGTCATTGAAAGCAACCCAAGTGATCACCAGTCAGGCTGATAAGCACAAGATTCAAATACCCCACTGCTCTTCAACGTAAGACCGCATTTTGTAGTTCTTCTTCAAGAGAAGCAAACGCAAATCCCTATGAAAAAAAAAATACAAAACAGTAATCCTAACCAATACCCATGACCCAAATTAAATCTACTAAACACAATCTCAAAAATGAAAACAAACATAAATATAAATATACGGCTGCTTACCGGGGGGACACCTTCCAAACCATGCCCACAGTATCCTGTTGCTCGGGTGGAAATGCCCTTACAATCTATTTCCAGGATTAAATAGAACGTGGATCATTAAAATAATTAAATCACCATTCCACCTCCAAATTTAGCCCCCCAGGAGACACTGTGTTCCATTGAAAAATAAATCTTTATTCCAAATTCAACAAGACATTACCAACATCACCTGCACGCTTCAGAATCACCTGCGATAGTGCCAAAAAAACGTAATTCATTGATTAAATGGCCCTTAGATGCCCAATGTACCATCAAAGGTGCCTCCATTCGCAAATTTTTAATATTGCTGATATGCTCAGCCACTCACAATTTCAGCTTTCTTCTCATATGGCCAATGTAATACAGGTGGCAAGGGCACATAGAAGCAGAACCACTTGCGATAGCCCACAAGTGGTTTATTGTAAGGTAGAACATCTTAGTGGTTGCTGGAATGGGCAAATTAGTGGTGGACAATGAGATAAACAATCTCCACATGGTGAATGTCTCCCTTCCGATAAATCACATATGGGGGCCTTCAGTATCTCACCCATATTAGGTCTTCATCTATAAGCAATTTTCGAATGTTTCCTCAATACTGGGTGCACAGCTAATACATTCCAAAATTTGTGAATAATCTTGCCAACTGCGGTAGCTCTAGTTGAAAACAGAAGAACACATACAAGAGGGGCTCTTAATCTCATTATGAGACAAAAAAAAGCCAATGGCGATGGGCATACAAAGCCCGCTTGTAGGCTCTCTTAACCACCCTCCTCGGGTAGCCCCTCTGAATAAACCACTCAAACATACCGACTGTAATTTAAATTGTTCTACAGAAGAGCACAGTCGCCTCAAACGAAGAAACTCTGACAGTTCTTCCTGATGGGTGAAACGTTTTCAAATATAAGTTAATGAACTGCATATTATGTTTGATAATATTCAGTGCAACAATGTGACCACTATGTCAGGGCATTAGCAGTATGAATGTGAGTTGGGTGTGTGATGAGTGATATTATTTTTATATAATTTTCATACAATAAATATTTTTGGTACAGCTTAAAAAGATCTGGAGTATTTTTGCTTGACACCTATTTTATAAATATAACTTATTGCGCCTATGTGCCTTTATATTACTATCTCAGGGAAAGCAGGTGCAAACATTTACACCTGCTCTGAGGCATTCTACTTCTGCGCATTAATGTACCTCTAAAAATAAGAACATCTCCACGTGGTAAACACATGACTGGAGCAACCCTATTGAGCAACCTGGAGCTAGCTGAGAAAAACTAGATTAATCAATGATTTGTTCCAAATTTGCTGTAGTGTGTAACTTGAAACTTCGAATTGACATTTTTTTGCAGTTGAAAATAATGAGATGTTTTCATTGATAGAGACCTGTGCAATAAAATATATGCTACTGTTGGAGAACTTGCAAACTTGTAAAAATTTATCTTTCATGGTAAAATACCACTTAAAATGGCATGCAATTAGTTTTACCCTGTGCAATTTGTTGTAGGCCTAATGTGGCCATGGTACCAGTAAGCTCAGGAAGTTTAAAAAAAAGTATACTGTGTATGTTAGCTATATGCTCTGGCCTGAAACAAAACAGCTTGATAACATAGGGGGCCTCATGACAAACAGTGTTCATTCTAATAGATACACCTTGAAGACTGAACATGAAACCTTGTTTGGTCACTAAGCGTCTATCTCAGGAGTCTAAAAGCAAGGAAGAATTTTCTCCATTAAAGTACAGAGGAAGCTTTTTAAAAACACCTTAAAGCTATAATGCATAACAAAGTGGTATATATTCTGGTACTGTATGGTAATTGTCCAAAACATAGACAGATCAAAATAATCAGTGAAAAACAAACACAAAAGAACCACCAATGTGGCTTGTAGATGTTGATTGAATAAACCAGACCTGATATGGCTATATTTCGGCAGATGCCTGCATCAGGGGTTTAGGCTCAGTTTATACAAATTTTCAGCTTGCAGAACAAAGATATGACTAGAAGAATTAACTTTATTCTATTGCGAGAATACTATGGATTATGACTATGTAAACCGCACTAAACCTGCTGTATGTGGGAAAGTGCAGGGTACAAATTTAATAATAAATAAATAATAGTGGTTAGCTTGTGTTGTCCAAATGATCAACAGTTTGACATCAGGCAATGGAGGGTTGAGTGACTTGCCCAAGATCAGAAGGAGCTGCAGTGGGATTTGAATCTGGTTCCCACTGTTCTAATTATTAGGCTACTCCTCCACTCCATGTACATTTACAGTTAATTCATAGGCCTCAAAGTCTGGAGCAGGTTTTACCTGAGAGGAAAACGAAATCCCGTTTTGGAACTTTGTACAAATGATTCTTATGTATTCTGAGGATGCTTTTGCAAGAATTACAAGTCATTCATGCTTAGCTTACATGTCACTTTTTACTGTGATGTGCTATATAGCTTGTTATATAGAAGTTTATCACAAGAGGGAGCTCAAGAGAACATATGAGAGCTCTGAAAGAAGTTAGCTTATGGTAAAGTTGGCAAGAAATCAGCTTATATTGAAGAAGAGTAGGCTGGAAGATGTTGTGAGGAAGCAGCTAGGGCTTTAAATACAGCAGTAGTTGAGCACCTGGAACTAATCTGAGAAGCTACTAGTAAATAAACTGAAAGCCAGAGTGTTGGAAGAAGCAAGGTAATGGACAGGAGAAAAGGATGCAACTGGGCCTAGTTATCAGGAATGCCAGATCCAGAAGGGAGGTACAAACATAATATATATATCTACTAGGGATGACAGACAAATTTAGTACACATTTATTGCCTATTGGAAGTACCACAAAATAGTGAAGATGACCAAATAATAGAGCAGAAGTCTAGAGATTCAATGTATCACAAATAAACTGTTATTGGAAAACAGTGACCAAACATGGCTGTGTTTCAGCTAAATGCATACATTTTTACTAAAGAAGGTTCCAGTTGCACATATATGAGATTATACAGCTGTGATATTTGATCATGTAAGTCTGAACAATAAAGCAGAAAAGCAGCACTGAAGAAACTTTGGTTCATGTGTCTGCAGTATATGCAGATGTATAATCTTATATGTGTAGATCTGGAACCTTTTTTGGTAAACATTTAAGAGCTCTTGACAGACATTTAGACATATTGGGTCACTGCTTTCCAGCAAAGGATTATTTAGAATGCATTAAATCTGTAGTCTTCTACATCATTATTTGTCTCCACTATTTTGCTGATCTTATTTTTGCAAAGGCTGTTTCTTCTTTTCTTTCCTATTGGAAGTAGAACCTGGTTTACCTTGTGCAAGAAGCATGTTTGTTAAACTTACTGACGAGAGGACTTTAGTGAATAATCTCCTGATAGATTAAAAGGTTGAAATCTTTACTGTAGACAACTAGATCAGCCAGAAGGTGGATGACACATAAAACCCATAAACCATAGTCTATATTTATTTATTTATTTTATATACCATTTCTTATTGCTATTGCAAAACAGAACGGTTTACATTAAGAAGAAATATTTCTCATACATACATACATACAAACAAACAAATAAGAACTCCAATCATTGATATAAAAGCATTATGGAGGGTCTGACCAACTGAGAGTCAGAACATTATTACCTGCTAGAAATGCATATTGGAATAAGTCCTACAAGAGGGCTGTAAATGCTATGAAAAGTATTGATTAGAAGCCAATGGTGAAGCATTCAACTAATTGATAAATAACTATTTTAACTAGTAAACCCTCATCTGGCATCATCCTTGAAAAAGGGAGGAGGAGGCCTAGTGGTTAGGGTGGTGGACTTTGGTCCTGAGGAACGGAGTTCAATCCCCGGCACAGGCAGCTCCTTGTGACTCTGGGCAAGTCACTTAACCCTCCATTGCCCCATGTAAGCCGCATTGAGCCTGCCATGAGTGGGAAAGTGCGGGGTACAAAAATAACAAAAAATAAGACGTTGCTGAGTTCCTGACCCAGAACTGACATAGAGGGACTAGCCAGTGACATTATACACTTTCACTTACTAGAATGCATCAATTTAAGATCATTCAGGTGCTGATATTACTGGTCAATGCATTCCTATTCAGTTTATCATTTTGGACAATTATCTGGAGTTCTGCATGCATTACAATTATTTATTTGTAACTTAAAACCATATATACTACCTAAAATTCATAAGAGTTTTCTGTGATTACAGTCTGAATTCTATAGGATTGCTACGAGTATCCTGGATTCTATACTGCTGTCTTACCTGTGTATCTCTCTCTAATTTTTTCCAGAGAACATTGCTGACTTTACTTCCATTTATCCATTACAGGAAAAAAAAAATATTTTCCTTTGACTTGCAGAGCTGTTTGCTGCTATAATTTGCTATATTTCTGTCCTCCTGCTGACTTGTGTGGTTTTTTTGTGCTGAAATTGACTGTTCAATAAGGGTGCTTATTTCAAGAATTTTATTTGAAACTCTTCATACTGCAGAGTTGACTGATGTTTAATCTAATTAATTGGGCTGCAGTTTTACCTGATTCCTAGTAGAGTTTGTGTCTGTAAGGGGGGGGGGGGGGGGGGGGGACTGCTTCCTGAGGATTTGGGAATTCCTGAGAAGCACTACATGCCTGAAAGCTAAGCTTTTCTGAATTTATATACGTTGTGTTTAGTTTGATTCATAGATTCTATACTGCTTTCTTACCTTTGTGTGTTTCTCTAATTTCTTCCTAGAACATTGCTAACTTTACATCCATCTATTTTACTTAAAAAAACATCCTTTCCCCTCACACGCAGAGCTGCTTGATGATATAATTTGCAGAGAACAGCTATGAGTGATGAGGATAAAGCAAATGTGCTAAACAAATGCTTGTCTTCGGTGTTCACAGAAGAAAATCCTGGAGAAGGACCGTGGTCAGCTGCCAAGCGTATATCTTGGAATGGAGTAGATATTGCACTTTTCACAGAAGAAAAGGTTTATAAACAGCATGAACATCTGAAAGTGGATAAAGCTATTGGGCTGGAAGGAATACATCTCATGATACTGAGGGAGCTCAGAAAAATCCTAGCTGGACCTCTTAGATTTATTTAATAGACCTTTAGAGATGGGAGCGGTTCTCTGAGATTGGAGACGAGTGGATGTAGTCCCTATTCACAAAAGCAGAGGCAGGGAAGAAGTGGGAAACTACAGGCTAGTAAGCCTCCCTTTAGTGGTAGAAAATATAATGGAGTCACTGCTGAAGAAAAAGACAGTTAACTTTCTAGAATTCAACAGGTTGCAGGATCCGAGGCAATATGGCTTTACCAAAGGAAAATCCTGCCAAATCTGATTTGATTTCTTTGACTGGGTGAACAAAGAACTAGAAGAAAGACACATGCTAGATGTAATCTATTTAGATTTCAGCAAAGACTTTAATACGGTTTCTCACAGAAGATTCTTGAATAAGCTGAGAGAGCTGAATTTAGGATCCAAAGTGGTAAACTGGATTGGAAACTGGTTGACCAACTGGCGACAGAGGGTTGTGGTAAATAGAAGTCACTCGGAGGAAAGGAAGGTGAATAGTGGAGTGTCTCAGGGGTCGTTACTGGGGTTGATTCTGTTTAATATATTTGTGAGAAACATTGCTGAAGGGTTAGAAAGAAAAGTTTGCCTTTTTGCAGATGAGACAAAGATAGCCAATAGATTGATTACCCGGGAAAGAGTAGAAACAATGAGACAAGATCTCCAAACCTTATAAGAATGGTCAAAGGTCTGGCAGTTAAACTTTAATGCGAAGAACTGCATAGTGATGCACTTGGGGTACAGAAATCCAAAGGAGATGTATGAGATAGGAGGAGAGAGCTTGATATGCACAGGTTGGGGTGATGGTGTCTGAGTATCTGAAGGTGACAAAACAATGCAACAAGGCAGTGACAACTGCCAGAAGGATACTAGGCTGCATAGAGAGGGGTATAACCAGCAGAAGAAAAGAAGTATTGATGCCCTTGTACAAGTTGTTAGTGAGGCCCCACTTGGAGTATTGTGTTCAGTTTTGGAGGCCACATCTTGCTAAGGATGTAAAAAGACTTGAAGCGGATTCAAAGAAAAGAGATAAAAATGGTATGGGGTTTGGACCACAAGATATATGAGGAGACACTTGATGACCTGAAGACGTACACCCTGGAGAAAAGGAGAGACAGGGGTGATATGATACAGACATTCAAATATTTGAAAGGTATTAATATACAAACAAACCTTTTCCAGAGGAGGGAAGGTGGTAGAACTAGAGGACATGAATTTAGATTGCAGGAGGGTCGACTCAGGAATAACACCAGGAAGTACTTTTTCATGGAGAGGGTGGTACATGCCTGGAATGTCCTCCCATGAGAGGTGTTGGAGATTAAAACAGTAATGTAATTCAAAAATGCATGGGATAAACACAAATGAATCCTGTATGGAAGGCATAGAACCAAACAAGCTTAGTGGTGATTAGATGGAAAACACCAGTAATTGAGAAGCAAAGCCAGTGCTGGGCAGACTTCTACAGTCTGTGCCTTGATCATGGCTGGACAAATTCAGTTTCAGTAGTTGGAGAATAAGGCTAGTGTCGGGCATATTTCTAGGTTCCGTGCCCCGATCGTGGCTGAAAAGATTTGAATGGGCTGGAGTGGACTTCAGTGACAGCTTCAGTAGATGGAGAATAAGGCTAGTGCTGGGCAGACTTCTACGGTCTTTGCCCAGAAAATGGCAAGGACAAATCAAGATCAAGTAAGCACGTGTATTATCACATCATACCTTATGCTATGAGTTTATTTGTTAGGCAGACTGGATGGACCGTACAGATCTTTATCTGCATTCATCTACTATGTTACTATGGGACTCATTTACAAATCACTTAGACGTTCAAAGTTCCATAGGTTACTATGGAACTTTGTAAGTCTAAGTGCTTTGAAAATACACCTCAAACTGTACTAGTGTCCGATGCTCAAAACTCCAATGCTGTTCCAAATAGCGCCATAAAAATACCGCCAGAACAGTTCAGAAGAAGAACGCCCTAATGCTCAGTGCTAATGAGATGCAAATATAGGCTCACACATAGCGTTGAGCATTAGGGAGTTCGGTGGGAGGATTGTGCTTTGGCGTGGGGGGGGGGGGGGGATTGTGCTTAGCACATGCATAGAAGAGTTCCACGGTAAGCTCTGCTCTTGTGCACATGCTCTTGGTAAAACCTGAACGTGAAGCACACTATTAGCATCTGTTTTCTGCTGCCTAAATGTAAGCGTTTTTAATTTTTTTTTTAGCTTGTACGCCTATATTTAGATGCAGGAAACAGGCACCAATGTGTGTTTTCAGTTTGGGCGTTTTCAAAATGTTTTTTAACATGGACGCTTTAAATTTAGACACAGGAAATGGACACCAATGTGTACTTTTGCTTGGGTATGCTGTTTCTCATGACCAGTGCTTAAGGCTTGGATGGGCTTTCTTTTGCTTCCAAACGCAATCAAAACTGGCAGATTTTGTAGAAAGATTCATGAGAGCAGTGTGAGAATCATGAGGAACCCTCTCTTCCAATAGCTTAACACCTACTCCAACCTGGCATTATTTTTGCAGTGGTAAGGCAGTTTTGTTTTGGGCGCTCTTTTCTCAGCATTGGGGAGGAATACAAAATAACATGAACATGAACTTGATTACATTAGCATGCTACTTGCGTTGTTCGTCTATATGCTCATTTGTTCCTGTGCTCTGGGCCTCTGAACATTCTGTACAAGTAAATTTGGGCACTAGTATGGCACTAATGGCCTCTTGCATCTGTGTTTACTTTTGAGCATCGGGGCCTAGGTGTTTGGTGCTCCAGATAATTTAAATATTGTGTTCACTTTGCAAAGAAAGAATTAGAACATGGAGAGAGAGCAGATCTACCTCAAAAGATGCTAGATATGGACTTAACACAAATACTTGAAGATGATAAAGTGGGACTGACCACTGCAACATTAAATGGAACAAAATTTCCTTGACTGTAAGATAAGAATGTATCCAGACGTCTCAAAGACTACACAAAAGAAAAGACAAGGGTTCCTTAAATTACACCCGAAAGCTTTGCAATTGGGTGCTTTATTTTGGTTGAACTTTCCCTGAAAATGTGTTTTAAAGTTAAACTCTATCAAATATGTATTCTTTGATTTTGGAAACTAAACTAGCTGAATCACCTATGCTACAACCAAGGAATATAACAACTTCAACTCCGTAATAAGTATTACTATCATTGGCCCTTCTTCTCAGTCGCCTTTTTCCGTAACAGAAGATATTATTCTATGTCATTTCAAGTTTTCCTTAAGTATTATGTAATGCCTCCAACTTGTGGAATAAAGATGAGTAATAGATCAATCTTGAAAAAACTTTATAACTGTTAATTTTCCTTAAAATTTATTTTGACTTAAAATCATCTTTTCTCTTTCAAGAATTGTACTTGAAGTAAATTCAATAAATAAAAAAGTATATATATATATATATATATATATATATATATATATATATATATATATATATTTATATATACAGTGTTCACAATAAGCATATCTAAAGTGTCGCCTAACAGTGTGCTCTGTGTGAGTAATATATACCCTTAGAGAGCAATGGGACAAACAAATGAACAGTATGTATCTATCTATACATCAAAGCTTGAGTTGCTTTTCTCAGTCTTTGACAGGTTTTATGCACTGATAATTCAAGCCACACCCACGAGCTTAGGATTTGTAGAGGTAGCATCTCAAAATGTTTTTTCAATGTGTTTGGTGCACACACAGTGGAGTGAGAGAGATTGTAGCACGTGGCATTGCATGTGAAGTTTACCTCTTTCCTTGGCCAACAGTGTCAGAATTTAGTTTCTTGAATTTTCAAAATTAAATAGAAATAAATAAACTAAAATACATATCTTGCAGGATCTAAAAATCTAAGCAGATTACAAATGAATGTCTTTTCGTAATGTTTTCAGTATCTCTTTAGAACAAGGGTCCGAACGCCCAGTCCTTAGAACACACCCAACCAGGCAGGTTTTCATGATATCCACAATGAATATACATGAGATAAATTTGCACACAATGGAGGTAATGAATACAAATGTATCTCATGTATGTTCATTGTGAATATCATGAAAACCAGATTGGCCTAGTGTGTCCCGAGGATTGTGTTAAGATCGCCTGCTTTAGGACTATGTAAATATGTGTTATACTGTAAGAAGTAACTTGTAGAGCACAATTATCAATTCAAAATGTTCAGCTTTTGCATCTTCGCTTTTCTCTTTCTTCTTTATTGGAGAAGAGTATTTTCCCTGCAAGAGCAATTAAAGTGTTTTAAGGGGAACATATTTCATCCAAATTAATTCAAACAGGTTCACAATGACAGAAATTCAGAATGCTTTGGAAATGGTTATTGATATTGATACAGTAATTGTCTTTTCCTCTTTTGGGCCTGATTTATACTGTTACGCTGAGGGAAATCTCACACACACCAGCTGTTGGAGCATGAATTGAGCCCTTTATTCTCCATTTCAAGGCTTCTCTCTGTTCCTACTGTATCTGGCTCTCACTGGGAAGACATCATGTGTGAATGGCAGGATTACACCAGCCCCCTGTAATTATCTAGGGGTTATAAGCAGGATGCAAGTTCTTAAGGCCACTCTTAGTGTAGTTCTTCACCCAGCTACAGGGGGTTGCAATGTCCCAGAACCAAGCAGTTCTCTGCTAAGCTTTCTGGGCAATTTTTAGGTTAGCTAACTTTAATCCCATATCAAAACTGGCATCAGCCAGGGGAATGTGAGCAAGGGCAGGCCATGGAGCCAGGTAAGACAAGCCTCACACACTCAACAAGTTACGATGAAAGCAAATAATATTTATTAAAGGTGCCCCGTAAGGGCTTCTTTTCACTTTGCAGGAAAGGAGGAAACAGTACTCAAGGCTAATTATATAAACAACGGTATCCTTGGGTGGCCTGAGCCTGCAGGACCACAGCATACATAAATGTGTCTCAGCTCAGCAGCAACTCTTACTGGTCTCAGGCCTGGTCCCTAGCTCATAGTTACCAGCCCAGTGTCTAGCGAGTACACGAGACTGGCCTGTAGCTGACCAGGACAAAATGCAAGATGAACTTGGCCTACCTGCATGTAGGGGTTACAGTTTCTCAGCTTCACGGTGGAGGCATCTGCGGTGGGCATCGCTGCTTCCCTCTGGGCCTCCTTAACCTAACTCTGGCCTGGCCTTTTATACTTTCTGGACCATGTCCTCTTAGCTCCACCCTTCCCATGCCACTTCCCTCTTGGGCAGGATTATGGGGTTTTAAGTTAGCTCTGACACTGTGAGGAAGTGTTCTTAAGGGAAAATGGCAACGTCCTATAGACTCCCTGACATCCCTCTTTTTGAAAAAATGAATTTAGACACATCTCACTGTACAGCGTTTTAGTTGTACTTCTCCTCTTTTATGGAATTCATTGCTGCTGGAACTTGATAATGAAACTTCAGAGAATAAGTTCAAGACTGCTCTTAACACTTGGCTTTTCAAGCAGGGTTTTTCTTAGTTTCTAAATTGTACTTCTTCACATCAGCTTTTATTTTTGCTTTCCCATTTTTTTTCAGTCTATTATGTTGCCTTTCATAATTATATTGTTCTATCCACCTTTTTTATGTCGTTTTATCTTTTACATTTTATAGTTTTTGATTTATCATTTAAATTGTATTATTTTGGGTTTATGGCATATATCTTTTTTTGACATGTTAGTTTTAATAATTTCTGGTTATCTGTCATATGTGATGTGTTCCATTTACTCTGGCTTTTGTGCATTGCTATGTATGAATAATGGCAGGTTTGCCGCATGCTGAGACCCCCTTTTACTGCCACCTGTGGTAAAAGGTGTTTTTTCTGGAAGGAAATGGCCGTGTGCTAAGCCAGGTCATTGGAGCGTGGCAATTTCCGGGGAGAGCCCTTACCTCCTCCTATTTAGGAGATGGTAAGGGCTCCGGCGGTAACCAGGCAGCACCACAATTATTGCCGGGCATGCTCCCTGTGCTAGAAAATACAAAATACACTGTGCGCCAGAAGTTGGAACTATCACCAGGCTCCTGAGCGAGCCCACTGATAGGGTCAATTTGGCACATGGCAAAGCGGTGGTATAACTACTGCCGCTTCATGAAAGGGTCTCAAAATGACACAACCCGATACTCTTTGTGATATTATCTAATTTATTCTACTGTTTTTGGCTACGTTTTATGATCTGCTTTTGAGCAACGGTTATCAGTCCCTCCACCTTCGCGGGAACACTTAGAATCAACCTGCCATTCGGTGTTTTAATTTATTGTTCCACTTTGGTAGAATGCTTTATCCATAGCTCTTTGTAGAGAACTGTCTTTAAAGAAATTTGTCTTTGCTAAAAAGACATTTTTTTTTTTCATTTTAGCTTTTAATTTTCAATCTAGATAGATCAATTTTTTGAGCCATCTGACTTGAATTGCCTGTTTTTTTTTTTTCATTTTCAAAAAGATGGCCACACAGCCATCCCTACAGAACAGAGGAGTAGCCTAATACCTAGTATAGTAGACCGTAAGCCAAGAGACACAGGTTCAAACTCTATTATAGCTCCTTTTTTTTTTGTAAATGTGATCCATCCAGAGCTTGAAAAATACCTATTGTACCTGAATGTACACCACTTCAATAGCCTTCAGGCTTGCAGGTGTTTTATACATTTAGATTTTTCTGTTTCTGGAAGATTCAGAAAAAAAATAGATATATAAATTAAAATGGGACTTGAACTGGGGCCCCCTGAATCACAGTCCACTGCACCAGCCCATTGAACTAACCACTAGGCTACTCCTCTGACCTGCTTGCACAGTTGTTCAGGATGGCTATGTTTCAATCATTTTTATTAAGTGAACATAATCAGCTGTAACATTTCACATTACATAAGCAAGTTCCATAACAGCAATTGGCATATCTTCACATTTTGTATTTTTATTGATATTAGTATTTCCTCCCCTAAACTACTCCCCCTTCCCTCCCTGTTCCCTACCCCCCCTTCCCTCCCCAAAGCCCCCCCCCCCCTTTTTTCCCTTATATATCCAATAACAAGCAGAGGTTACAGGAGCAGCAGCAACGGGGATTATAGGTTCAATATCTGGCTCCGGACCATTGGGGTCAAGGTTTCCCAAAAGGGTGCCTATCTGCATTCAAATTGTTGTCTTCTTATCCGTGGCTGGTTCCGCATTGCCAGATGTTCTGTACGTAAAAGTATAAGCATTTGAGTTTGCCAATATTGCAGTGATGGTGGTTTGTTCCCCAGCCACTCCTGCAGGATTGCTTTTTTTGCTACTACTGTAGCTCTTTTTACAAAGTCTGTGAATCCCTTCGGCGTTGGCTTGCTTAGCCTTGGGTGTCCAAAAAGCAACTTTGGATCATATGTCCATCTTCGGGACCAGAGTTCTGTCACTTGTTGTAGTATACTTTTCCGAAACCAAACCACTCTTGGGCATGTCCAAAACATGTGAGCCAATGTAGCCCCTTCTTGATGGCATTTCCCACGTGCTCTATCTGGTGATGCTCCCATATGGAAAGCTCTTCTAGGCACCACATATATCCTTAGTGCGAATTTATATTGTATTTCCCAGTGCTCTGCCAGTTTTGTGGTCTGCCAGAGCGACCGCACATGGTCCTTAAACATAGTCTCAGTTATCTGGCTTCCCAGATCTTGGCTCCATTTTGCCGCATAGCCCATGTAATCCAATTCTGGCATTGTATCTCGGATGTGGCGATGATGGTAGGCCATGGGCACTTTCAATTGCGCCCCCAGCGACATAGCAGCAGCCAGTTCTTCCCTCACGTCCTCGGTGAGGTCTGTCCAAGTCAGACTGGACACATAGTGCCTCAGCTGGTAATAATGGAAATAGTCCGCTGAATTTATTTTGAACTGAGCTCTCAGTTCTGGAAATGTTCTGATACGCCCTTCGTCTGTGAGCACATGATATAGGTATTCTATCCCCTTTTCCTTCCATCTGTTGAATACAGTATAACTTGTCCCAGGCTCAAACCCCGGGTTGCCACAAATCGACAGGTAGGGGGTAGTTTTAGGCGAAAAGCCATGCATGCGGCAGATCCATTTCCACACCGCTTTCATTGTAGGCAAAATATGTGACTTCTGTAGGACTGCTGGGGGATGTTGCTTGCTACCTTGCAGAAATCCTGTAAAGTTGTCTGTGCCAAACAAGCCTAATTCCATAGTGGTAGCAGAGTATTCACTTGTCTTTCGAAACCAGTCATTTAGGTGCCTGATTCCACAGGCTACCGTTAAGTATCGCAAACTCAGGAGGCCCAGGCCCCTGTATTCTCTTGGGATCTGCAGAATCCGCAGAGCAATTTTTGCTTTCTTTCCTTTACAAAGGAATTTCTGCAATATTTTGTTTATTTGCCGTTCCACTTTCCTTGGAAGATAAAGTGGGAGCCTTTGGAACACATATAACCATCTGGGTACAATCATCATGTTGTATAGCGCTATTCTGCCAAGCAAAGAGAGCAGGAGGGATTGCCACAGCTTCAACTTGTCCGCCATATCCTCCAATATCCTGTTCACATTTTGGGCACACACTTGAGCCAGGTTCTGGGGGATTTGGACTCCTAAGTATTTGATTGCCTCTTCAGCTTCTTCCACTCCCAGTTCCTCTAACCCTGTGCCTCCCACCCCAGGAGAGATGGTGAGCCAATGTGATTTGTGTGCATTTATTTTAAACCCTGAAAGAGCACTGTATTGTTCTATCCGTGCCCAGAGCTGCCTCAATGAATTCTGGGGGTCCCTCATCACCACCAACAGATCATCCGCAAATGCCAAAGTCTGCACTACCTCTCCACCCACCACTAGCCCCTTTATCTGCTCATCCGTCTTCAACGTGCGGAGCAGTGGCTCAATAGACAGCAAGAACAATAAGGGTGAGAGGGGGCACCCCTGACGAGTACCCCGTTCTATGACTATAGGGTCTGTTCGCATGCCATTAATTAATACAGAGGCTGTCGGCTTAGTGTATAATGTCTGTACGGCCTGAAGGTACCAGCCATGCATGCCCATATACTTTAACACCCCAAACAAAAATTCCCATCCTATTTTATCAAATGCCTTTTCGGCGTCGAGACTGAGGAGGACTGCAGGTACATGATTTACTTGGCTGTAGCTCATTGC
Source organism: Microcaecilia unicolor (assembly GCF_901765095.1). Classification (NCBI taxonomy): domain Eukaryota; kingdom Metazoa; phylum Chordata; class Amphibia; order Gymnophiona; family Siphonopidae; genus Microcaecilia; species Microcaecilia unicolor. Next base: position 191,098,648 of record NC_044037.1, read on the forward strand.
CATAAGCAATTTACGCACATTAGTAGAAGAATATCTGCCCTTCACGAAGCCCACTTGTTCAGGCCCAATTATATCTGGTAAGTATTGAGCCAACCTGGTGGCCAAGATTTTTGCTAATATTTTTATATCTACATTCAATAATGAAATTGGTCGGTAGGCCTCCGGTTTGTCCCTTTCTTTACCTGGTTTGGGTAATAATGATATTAATGCCATATTATTGTGAATGGGAAACCTTCCTGTCTCCACTGCGTCCTCTAGATAGTCATGCAGTGCCAATAACGCTTTCTGGGGTATCATATTGTAAAATTCTCCCGTGAATCCATCGGGGCCCGGGGCAGAGTGATGTGGCAATGACTTTATGGTGGCTTGGAGCTCTTTACCAGTGATTGGGCCATTCAGTGTCTGTAATGCTAGTGCAGAGAGTTTTGGCAACTTGGAGGCTTCTAAATAACTCATGAGGGATTCTTTATCTATGTCTTTATATTTTTGATATATTTGGCTGAAATGTGCTCAGAATATATTTGCTATTTTTTCGCTTTTCGTATGTATTTTACCTTTCTCGTCCTTTATGGCTGATAGCACTCTATTTCCTCCCCATGTTTTCACCACTGGGGCAAGCAGGGTCCCAGTTTTATTGCCAAACCTATGCAGCTTGTACTTGTGATATATGGCCCCCTTAAGTGCCCTTTCTTGCAGCAGGGAATTAAGTGCCACTTGTGCTGCTTGCAGTTGCTCCCTATGCTCATTATTTGGTGTTTGGGTGTACTTGCGTTTGGCCCTCCTCGCCTTTGCCTCTAACCTCACTATAGCTGCGGTTAGTTTTCTTTTCCGCGCACAGGCAAATGCTCCTTCCCCTCCACTCATGTACTCTCTGCAGTGTTATGTCCTTCTCCCATCCCCCCCTCTCACTTCCCCTCCCACCCCGCGCCCTACAAATAACATTCTAAATTCAACATACCTTCAAACCCAACATGTTTATAAACCAATCTTTACATATAATAACTTTGTCATTTTAGCGACACTCACAGGTTACCTTCTACACTCACTGTTCATGTCCCGATTCAGCCATTTGCCTGAGCATCCGGCAAACTTTGTAAAATTTTTGCCACGCCAGCCTTTGCAGACTCTGCACAATCATAAAGTTGCCAGTGTCCATTCTGCATTATTTTTAGTGTGGCCGGGTATAACAACATGCACCTGATGTTTTTTTCATACAGCTGACGGCATAGTGGTGTAAACTGCCTCCGTTTCTCCTGCACAGCAAACGAGTAATCTTAGAAAATGCGAACTTGGTGTTCTTCATATTGTAAGGTGTCCTTCTTTACTCTGTAGCCACGTAATATTTCCACTTTATGGACATAGTTACTGTATGTAGTTTAATAAGCACTGCTCTTGGTGCTCTGCGGCCATCCTGCTTCTTGCCCACTCGGTGTGCTCTTTCCAGACACAGCGGCCCCGCACTGTCGGATAAGGCAAACTCTTTCTTCAGCCAAGCTTCCAACAGAGTAGGAAGTACCACATCTCCGATCGATTCTGGTATTCCAATAAGCCTTAAATTCGACCTCCGGGAGCGATTTTCAAGATCGTCCACCTTTTCTGATAACATCCTCACTGTGCTGGCCAGCTTGCTTCTTTCTTCCGCAGCTGAAGGCCCCGCATCTTCCAGAGAAGAGACCCTCAGCTCTAGGTCTCCTGTCCGGTTTCCCATTGCAGCCAAAAGTGTCTCAAATGAAGCAAGCTGCTCTGTCAGTTTTCTCACCTGAGGCTCCAAAACCGTCCATATTGCTAATGTTAGCTGCTGCAGCTGCTCTGGGGAGAAGAAGTGCCCTTCTTGTTGTTTTTTTCCCCTCCATATTTCCGGTTTGCTTTGCTTTCTTTTTCTCTCCTTGATTTCTTTTCCCTACCATGCTGCTGGGGGAGGCTGCCAAGTATCTGTCCATTGAGCTGCAAATTTACAGCAATAAAATGCTGATTAGGTGTTAAAGGCAATTACTTTAATGATGTTAAGGGTCCTGGAGAGCAAAGGAAACACATCTTGCTCCCTAGAGGCATCAGGTGATCTCTCAGGATCTGAATTGCCTGTTTTTAATAATTTAGTGAAGGTTTGTTTTTATTGGAGTGTGTGGTCTTGGTTATGATAGTTTAATGGAGTTCTGTTTTCTTTCATTTATGTTAGTTTAATGGAGTTCTGTTTTTTTTTTTTCATTTATGCTTTTATTGACATTGTTCAACACTTTGACCTATATTTTTTCAGAAAAGGCGGTATAGTAAGTTTGAAACTAAAAGTACTAGGGGGTCCTTTTACTAAGCTGCAGTAAAAGGGGGCCTGCGCTAGAGTTAGTGCGCATTTTTGACACACACTGAGGCCCCCTTTAACCGCAGTGGGTAACAGGCTGGCCATTTTGGGGGAAAAGAAGTGAACCACTTACCACTCAGCCATTTTGGTAGGGAGCACTTACCACCACCCATTAAGATGGCAGTAAGGGGCTCCTGCGATAACCCGGCAGTAACCGGGCAGCATGTGGTGCTGCCTGATTATTGCCGGTTAAGCTCTGGTGCTACAAAAATTTTAAAAATGACTGTAGCTCTGGAAATAGCGTGCACTGGTGGTAGGAACTACTCCTGGGCTCCTGCAGTAGCCCGACAGTAGCTCCGGATTGGCATGCGGCAAGTCAGTTTAAAGCAATAGCATACGTTAAAATTCACTTTAAATATTAATGCGGAATTTTATGTAAGTGTAACAAGGGAGGCAGAAAGAAGACAGGGAGGGAGGGTCAGAAATGCTAAGGCCCCCTTCAGCATTAATATGCATTAAAATAATCTGCTTTAAAGTTGCAACGTGACTTACTGTGAACATTTACTAAATCTCCAGAAATGTAGTTGATTACATCTGTTTTTCGTCAGCATGTGTAATTCACCTTATGGTTACATTCATGCCTCTATTTTGTTCTGAACCATAGCACAGATGCTTGTCTGTTAATATGTGCTAAAATGGTATATCTATAATGAGTTTTGTACTTTACTTTCATCCTTAATTAGACAGTGATCCAAATAGCTGTTCTCATTTTTTATCCTGTTCTGAAATTCTGAGTGTAATTTTATAAAAAGTCATCTATGTGTGAAAGAAAAGTAGGCATCTACTTCCAATCTATTTTATAAAGTGTCAGCATGCATCTGCCAGCCGCTTCCGTCTGTGCTGTCCACTACTGGATCTGTACCTGTCCATGCTGTCCGCCCCTAGTTCCACACCGGTCTTTGCTGTTCGCAAGCCTGGCCACACCGATATCACCTCCAGTATCTGCCTCCTGGGGAAAATGCTACCTTGTCCTGACGGTTAGTCCAAAGTTCCCGGGAGCAGTTATAGCATATTTCAAAACAAACTGTTCTGGCTGCACTTCTCTCCCTCAGTAAGGGTAAATACAGAAAAAGTCCATTACTTCCTCTTTTGCTTCGGGCTACCGTTAAGCCTCACAGTCCCCGAAGCCTGGGTCACTGGGATAGTTCAGTTTAAAACACTGTTCCCAAGATCCGTTATTAAAGTTTCAGTTCAAAGCCCCTACTTTAGCATACAGTTCTTCACTCACCCTAGGTTAGCCCTCAATACCCCATAACCAGTAGAATCCTCAGTCCTACAGATATCAGGATCAGTCTTGTACCCCTCTCTCTTTCAAGTTCAATCAAGAGACCGGGTTGAAATTCACCATCCTCTTTGTCAGCCAATAACTCTCTGACAACCACTCACAGTTCAGACTGACCTGCCTTAGAGGTATCGATAATAAGTCCAGTCTTGGTTTAACAGTCTCTTCCTGATTCCAAAGTCCAGCATTTCCACATGCAATCACTCCTGTTTATTTTTCAAACATAAGCCCTCACCTGCGTCTAGAACAGAAACTTCCATCTGTTCCTCACCTTCTTCCTCCATCTCTCCCTTTCCCCTTTGAGCCAACTCCTCCCACTCCATAGAATCATTTCCCACCCTCTCCTCTAGGTGTTCCCCCTCCCCTTGATTATCCCCCATTTCCCAATCCTCTCTTGGCCCTATGGCCTCTTGGGGAGTGTAGTTCCGCTTCCTGTGTTCCCTCCTCCCCTGCAAATAGTGCTGGGTTCTCTAGTTCTCCCCCTATCTAGAGTACCCCATTCGATCTCTACCCACTAGAGGGCGTTCTCTTACACCCAGAGAATTCTGGTCCTTGTAGTTTCCTGTTCTTAGAATCTTAGTTCTTCTCCTCCCGGCTCTTACCTCTCCCTCCTGCCTTTTCTCAGAATCCTGCTTACGAAAGACACATAATTGCCTATAGGGCCTATTTACTAAAGTATGGTAAGTTTTTGCACTGACTGCACATTAGTTGCAAAACTTAGGGATCCTTTTACTAATGTGTGCTAATGGATTTAGCACATTCTAAATGATAAGAAGCCCATAGGTATAAGGTAAGGGGCGTGTCCAACATCTTCCCTGCATTTACCACATAGTAAATGCATTGGAAAATAATATAGTATGTGCACTTGAAATATCTGCCAGTGCAGTTACCATGGCCCCATGTGCTACAACAGCCTGATTCCTAAATATCACACTGCACAAAAAAATACTTTATTTGATTACCATCACCAACCCAGTCACCATTACCCCCACCCATTACTGTTGAAGAGGCATCTGATCCAATCACCATCACCCTCTAAAGAGGCACCTGACCCTCCTCCACTCACAACACCCCACTGCACTTAATAGAGGTTTCCCTGGTGATATGTTGGCAGGGTAGGGGTGATTCCTGGTCCTTTCCTTGTTGTTGGCCGGGTTCAAAATGGTGGCTCTGACTTCTAAAAGGTTGGATGCAAGGAGGCTGGATAAAACAGGAGGTGAAGTGAGCGTATCTAGTCCATTGTATAAGCCAGTAGGCGGAGCTTGTTTCGATTTTAATACGCCGAAAACAATAGCAAAAGATTATTAGAAATAAGGGATTGCCTACGCGTGGTCCATCTGTAACCAGCCTAAAGCTGTTTCAGTTGGATAGGCAGTGCCTTAAAAGGTGGAGGACAAAAGTTTGGTTTTTTTTTATTTGTTTTGTTTTGTTTTTTTTACTTATTGGAGTAATTAGATGGATATGTCTGCAACAGCTAAAAAGTTGTGATTAGCATATTTACCCAACTGGGCATTTAAAAGTTTGTCTTTTAATGATGCCACATGTTTAGAAATCATAGCCATAAGTATAGGCAGTTATTCAAAGATTATCACATGCACACGCCAGAACAGGCATCCATCAAATTGCAAAAGTAAACAATAACTTCTGTAGAGTACATCTAAAATTTAATTTTTATTTTCTTATTTCCATCTTCCAAAATTCTAGGCAGCAGATGTACAGATCAGCAGGACCCAAAGCATTCCAAAACAAGTAAAGTCAGAAACATTACAGTTTATACCTAATTGTTCAACCACCCTTAGGATTCACCTTTGCGTTTAAAAAGCAAAAAGCATATGTGTGTAAGATCTGGATAAACAAATTAAAACAATCAATGTTTAAAACAAATGCCCATAATATGTAATACATGGTAGCAGTAATGAAAGAATGATGGAATATTTACATAGCAGCCTGAGCCAACAGATTTATATTCCACTGAACATAATTAACTTTGTATGAACTTGGCAGCTAATATTGTGCTGAACTAGACAATGTTGGCACATTTAGACTGAGTCTGGACTTATACATGAAGGTAGATCTGCTCTCATTATTCAATATCTGTCTTTTAAATAATAGTAATAAAAAATTTCAAGTGCATTTTTATAATATACCACTGCAATCCACAAAACAAAAGGAGCAAGCTCCCACATGCCATATTTTTCTTTTGATCTAGGCACAGGAAAAAAAAGATTTTAATTGCTCCCAGGTTTCATCCTAATTCATGTTTAATGTGGGATATAAATGTCATAAATAAATAAATAGAAACTCTGAATGTTGAGCACCTCATTCTCAAACATGATGTCAGTTTTAGTGGCACTTTACCAGGAGAAAAAAAATCTTTGCACAAATATAACACATGCTAGAGTGGTCCTGTAACCAGCCTCTTCAAATGACAAACTGAATATGACTTATAACAAAGGACTACTCTACCTATGAAAAGTTATTCCGTTATTATACTTTATCTGTGTACATCATTGTGCTGCACAAGCTGGCATGTTTGAAAATATAAGAGAGAATAAATAAAAATGCTACCAACTATAAAGAACGACAGTGTGGATGCAGCAGCTCATAGGTTTGTTTGCTTTGAGTTGAGTGTACGCAGAACGATGGCTGTGCGGGGAAGGGGAAACACAGACTATCGTTTTGATATCACTATCAGGCTTATTTTCAGAAGAGAAGGGCACCCATCTTCTGACAAAAATCGAGAGATGGGCGTCCTTCTTTCAGGGTCGCCCAAATCGGCATAATCGAAACCAATTTGGGGCATCCTGAACTGCTTCCTGTCGTGGGGACGACCAAATTTCATGGGGTGTGTCGGCACCGTAGCGAAGGCAGGACTGGGGCGTGCTTAACAGATGGGCGTCCTCGGGCAAAAAATGGAAAAAAGAAGGGCGTCCCTGACGATCACTTGGCTGACTTTACTTGGTCCATTTTTTCTTGCAACCAAGCCGTGAAAAGGTTCCCAAACTGACCAGATGACCACCGGAGGGAATCGGGGATGACCTCCCCTTACTCCCCCAGTAGTCACCAACCCCCTCCCACCCTAAAAAAAAACTTTAAATATTTTTTGCCAGCCTCTATGCCAGCCTCAGATGTCATGCCCAGCTCCATGACAGCAGTATGCAGGTCCCTGGAGCAGTTTTAGTGGGTTCAGTGCACTTCAGGCAGGCGGATCCAGGCCCACCCCCCCTACCTGTTACACTTGTGGTGGTAAATGTGAGCCCTCCGAAACCCACTGTACCCACATGTAGGTGCCCCTTCACCCCTTAGGGCTATGGTAGTGGTGTACAGTTGTGGCGAGTGGGTTTTGGGGGGGGGGGGTTGGGGGGCTCAGCACCCAAGGTAAGGGAGCTATGCACCTGGGAGCAATTTGTGAAATCCACTACAGTGCCCCTAGGGTGCCCGGTTGGTATCCTGGCATGTGAGGGGGACCAGTGCACTACGAATTCTGGCTCCTCCCATGACCAAAGGGCTTGGATTTGGTCGTTTTTGAGATGGGCGTCTTCGGTTTCCATTATGGCCAAAAACCGGAGATGACCATCTCTAAGGTCGACCATCTCTAAGGTCGACCTAAATGTTGAGAGTGAAGGAGTGATGATGATTAGGTCAGTTGCCTCTTCAGGAGGTTGTAAGGGGGTCAGGTTGCTGATCAGAGGACTGGAGCTGCAGTAACTGGCTAGGATAGCATACATGCACTTCGCACCTCTTTTCGTGGAGGCATTCAGTACACGGCACTGCCTGCAGCAATGATAAGACATGGTAACTTACCATGTGCAGATTGCAAGTGCGGTCCAAACCCATAACCTACCTATCCTCCATCCCTTTTCAGCCACCTGCCTGGGAAAAAGTTGCTGCAAAAATTTTGAACTAGGATATGCCATGGCTGCGTGGTAACTGTTATGTTTAGTAAACAGGTCCCCTATGAGTCTTTCTAAAATACAAGAGGGAAAGTGGCAGAAATCATGTTTAGCTTAAAGCCATGGTCATTTATGCCTACTAAGAAATGGTCATAAATGTTTGCATGTATTTTACAATTTGTGTAAACTGGGACTCCACCCAAACTCCACTCCTGAACATGCCTTCACACAGGTCACAGAAAAGTGTGCACCTTCTTGTCACCACATGCACTTTTATTGCACATATCCCTTGCAATAACTTTATAAATCCATTTTACACATGTAAAATCCCTTATATAATTAGTCCCTTGGTGTTCACAGGGCCTGAGTGTATGGAAGTAATTTTTCCTAGAACTCTGAGTGCTTGGAGTATCCTTGTTTAACCCACTGCTTTTGGTTCTCTGGAGCCCAAAGAGAACTTTGCTAAAGTGACAGCAAAAAAAAAAACAAACTGGAAGAGAAAAATTGATGAAGTTATGAGACCTATAAAATACCATGTCTAGATCAGTTTATACCTTTATTTATCTTCCTAAACAAAAGGGAAATGTGTTTTTAATTGTTAGTTGACTTTAAAAGCCGGATTAAGTTTTTTAGGGGTACAATACCCCATCCAAAACGGCCTTTCTAAGAGGCCCTTTTACTAAGCAGCAGTATAAATGGGTTTCTACCTCTCCAAAAAAAAAAAAAAAAACAGCGCCTAAAATCTTTCAACTAAATTTTAAATATAGCAATTTTCAATAAAGCAATTTTTAATGAAATGGTTCTGTATATTTTATATATTTTGCAGAGTGGACCTCAGCGGCACTTAGTGTGCGGCGGCGATTCATTTATTAAGAGGTAAAAATACTCTTAACTCTCTTAACTCACTTTTGCCTCTTCATAGGTCCAAATTTCTTATGGCATTACATATCCCACACTTTAATTGTATTTCTATTATATATATATATATAAAGCTTATAAAGAAACTTAGCTTTTTTCGCTACAGCTGCGTCAGGGTCTGGTCCACGCATTGAATGCCATCATTAGACTTCTGTTTGAGGTTTCGCATATCCTAATGTGGGACTATCCTGCACATTAGGCCCATTTTTATCACAACTGTAAAATAGAGGTTTATTATTATTATTATTATTATTATTATTGGCCCCATGCTCATTTTTCCTTTAGTATGCCAGACCCACAAAAATATTAATGCAGGAGTACTTACCACCTTCTATTTAAGAGGTGGTAAATGCTCCAGCGTTTAGTCCGTGTTAACCAGCTATCACATGGTAATGTGATTGAGCTAGCTGGATAATGCTTCCACACTCATTCCCCAACCAATAAATGCGCCCTGCAAAAAATAAATAGCATGCGATTATTGCTCACCAACAGGCCAACTACTGCAGGACGTGGAAAGCTTGTTTGGCACACGAAGCCCATCTTAGGACTTGGTTTACATGCACCTTAGTAAAAGGGCCTATAAAATTTACAAATGTCATACCTTGGAATACAAAAATAAAAATCTGAGCATGCAGAATATATTTTGCTGGGCATAGAGATCTAGCTTGGCAATTTTTGAGATCTGGGCTCAAATCCTGATTTAAGCATCAAGGGACTGCTTCATAATATTTGTGCAGCTGGTCAGAGACAGTGCGTCTCTCTACCATGTGTAACAGAAAAAGCCAAATCATGCAATCTGATTGGTCAGTTCAGTATTGCCAAGGCACAGTTGGCAGCGTCAGTGTAGAAACACTGCCAATGAAATTAGTTTTTATCAGTCTTGTTCATGATGGACCCTATTCCATATGACAAACCCACAGCAGAAATAAGGTCTAGGATTAGAATAGCAGGGGTTACGTTAGGGCAGCAATGCAAGAGCTGTGTGAAAATGTTTTACAGAATATTAGCAAGTATTGTTGGACCCTCCACTTTAGAAAATAAAAACAATGTTAAATTGCCGTGGGTGCCTTTTCTTCTTTGTATAATATTCCTCAGTCTCAAATATCCTGTTGATCTACTCCTTGTGTGATTAGTACTTGCAGTTGAATTGTTGGTGTGTTTTTAACAAAAGTACCTCGATGAAATCTAGATTCTTGGTGCCAGTGATTGCATTATTTAACTTTTCTTTCAGCGGAGGGGGGGGGGGGGGGGTAATGTAAACGTTTCATTGTATTTGAGAAAGGTTACCAAAGCAAAAGGGATATTGCTGCACTAATAATGATAAATCAGACTTTTGCTACACTGAGCGGTTGAATTCATTACAAAGTGGCAACAAATTGTAAAAAATAGGAATAATTGACTATTTAATAGGGAACATAAAGGTTCTTATTTAATAATCATCTAAATTATTCTGGCATTTGACTTCCTACTTTTCTTGCTGATAACAGAATGGCAAACCCCATAGGAGGTTTTTTTTTCTTTGAGTAATTTCAGTCCTTGGATGAAAGCTAATAACTGATCTGTTTTAAGGATATGAACAATGACTATTCATCAAACATATTTGTGCATATTGATCTGTGGATTAAACGTCTTTGCATGTTTTCATAATCTGCAAAACTTTACCTGTTTGTGGTTCTCAAGGATTGGAGCTTGCTACCCTGCAGGGTGATGGATCCCCCACCAGCACCATTTTGGTACATTTAATGTGGGCATTTATAGTCTGCTTAACCTTCAAATTCAAGGCAGAGTACGAATCAGTCTTTAAAACAGCAACTCACAGAAAAACAATTTACAGTATAACAATAGCTTATAGTGGAACGCTAGCTTACAATGGGACTTTTAATCATAGCATTAAGAATAACATAACATTAACAACGTTGAGACAATGAAGGTATAACATCAACAATGAAGCTTGTTTACATGTGGTCACTTGAACATCTTGTGGAATGTGTTATAAAATATGGTTTACATGTGGTCTGAACGCCCTGTGGTGGTCGACGTTCCTTTAAACACTGACCATCACTGGTTAAACAACACCCAAATATTCAATGCTGGGCGATATCCAGCTACTGGCATTGAATATCTGCGGTTGGCTGGTCGCTGAGGGTTATACTGGCAGTCGCTAATATTCCCAAGGCTGGGCAGATAAAATTAGGACAGTCTTTTTGCTGTCCTGACTTTATGCACACATGTATCTGGACTAAATATTTTTGCTAATCAGATAAAGGAAAGGGAAAGGAGATGAATTACAGTCTCCATCCAAGCTCCGCTTATGGACCACCCTAGTTCTAACCAGATGGTGCTATAGCACTTAATATCCTCTCTCTGACCCACTCAGTATGGCTTAACTGGACAGGAGCCTCTCCTGCCTACTTAATCCCTTTTGAATATTGGCCCAAAATGTTTCTGTGTATATAGAAAAATCTGGTCATCTTGAGTATAAAATTTTCTTTGTAGCTTATGTTATTTTAAATCTACTGATCTATGTTTTGGTTAGGCAAAAATTCAAAGAAACATGTGTTTACATGAGGAGTCACGGATGTTAGATGCACTTTTAAATGGAATTTTACAAGAAGCATTGTGGTCAGATGGCAGGATTGGAAGCCAGGGTGTCTAGATTGTGTAGGCTCAGTGTTGGCTATGCTTTAATTTTTTGCCATTTTCTTTTGGGTAATAATATCATTGTTTTTTTTCTCCTTTAAGAAACTTGCACTAGAGTAGGCTACTGTGTGTAATGAAGAGTCATGAGGAAAATGTGTCAGGTACAGGTCTAGTTTAAATGGTCTTAGGTGTCACCATTTTGATTAAAAAGAACTTTCCAAGGGCACCTTAGAATGTTGCCTTTGATAATGCTCAGCCTAGTGCTGTAACTTTACATTTCTTCAGACACTTCCCTTGTGACAATGAAAAGAGTGACGATTATACTTCAAATCTCACTGCTTATATATGCCAGGGAAATATATGCCCTTCACAGAAAATTCCAGCAAAGGAAAAAAAATGGTTCTGAAACTCTGTAATCTCTCAAACGTTTGGTGTCTGGTTCTCATGGATAGCCCCAGGCAATCTTTATGACCTGAACAGTGGACCCACTGGTCTCTGTAGCCCTTAGAAGCTTTATAAAATACCTGCTGGGTTTTCCCAACTTCTGGCATCTGCAGTATCTGTATTCCTTTCCTAAACCACACTTTCAGCTCATAGGCTCCAGGCATTTCCAAATTATTTAGTACAGCATATGGAAAGACAGAAGATCCTCAAGAAATACAGAAATCAAGAAGGTATAACAAAGCAATACAGAAATATTCCCAGCAATGTTGGGCGCAACAGACCTGATTAAAAAGACTTTCCAAACATTTTATCATATATTTCTTTTAACTCTCTTTGGCACAGTACAAGTACTATGGCAAGCATTAGTAGTGCTGACATTAGAGCCTGACCAATCTCAGGATCTTTGGTTTCTGTTGAAACTGAATATGTGACCAAATTGGCTACTTGGTTTCAGGAGAAACCATAAACATAAATGAAACTGCCCCTTCCAACACCTGACCAAAATATCCCTCCCCCTTCTGACCCCCTCTGGCAGTGGCCCCCCTCTATCTCTGCCCTCCCTGCCATCACTCTCTGCCCCCTTCCATCCTACTCAATCACCCATGGACCCTCCCTGGACCTACCTTAGGAAACCCTTAATCACTCACCCCCCCCCTATCCAATATTACCACTCATAGACCCTCTCCCGAACCTACATTAGCAAGCCCTGGTGGTCTAGTGGCCTCTTTGATTGCAGGAATGAGCCCCATTCATTCCTGCCCTATTCCATTGCTCTGACTCAATAGCTGCCAAGACTGCCACAGGAGTCCTGGCATCCATTTTGCAATTGGAATCAGCACAGACAGGAGTGAGTCTCCAGTCCACGCTGGTTCCAATTGCAAAATGGCTGCCAGGTCTGCCTGCAGCAGTCATTGCGTTGGAGCAGTGGCATGGGATAAGAATTTTTGGGGTTCATTCTTGCCCCCTAAGAGGCCTCTAGACCACCAAGGCTTGCAAAGATAGTCCTGGGGAGGGCCTACGGTTGGTCACATGGGATATGGGGGAGTGATGGGGGAGGGGAATTAATTCTGGGTTTCAGCCTAAAATGCACAGGCATTTTTGGCCAAAACCCAAACCTGGATACGGTCCTGTTTCAGTGCTGAATACGAAACTGAAATTGAAATTCGATAAGCCTGTAACTGACATCACACTCCACATACCCTGGCTTAGGAGTGAGGTTCATTACTGTCATGGTATGTACAAAACTAACCCATTTGGAGACACTACCCCCAAGAGAAACATTTACATAGGGGCTAGCATTGCATACTCCTACTGCATCCTGCCGTGATATTAGAGCCTTTAACCATAGGCTACCCAGTTCCTTAGGCAAATGTGTCCTACCAGCATGATGGTTCTTGGATTTTCTTGACGCTGTCTACTTGTCTTCCAGGCCATTTCTGGTCCCTATGTCTTCCCAGGAGCTTCTGGACTGGGGTCCTTAGAAGTTCTTCCTGCTTTCTAAGTAAGACACCAATTAGCCTAGTCCTGTCTTCAGGCAAGCTCTACCCGATTTCCTTCTGGGTCTTCACCTTCCAAGAGCCTCTCTTAAAGTTGCATCTCTTCCTTTTCTCTCTTTCACTTTCCTTTTAAGCAGCCAGCAGTTAGTCTCATTACAGTCAAATTTAAAGATACTTTCAGGACTTACAGCTACTGTTACTAATGTGCACTGCTGCACTTGTATTCACTAACACTGTTAATGCATGTTATTAGTAACTGGGTCCCATTGCATAAAATGAGACCTGTGGTAAAAATAGCACATGCAAAATGCACTAGCAAGCTACTACTATAGCATATGTTAGTAAATCTAACTGTTAATTTACAAATGTAACTTTTCCTGCCTGGGTAAAACCATAGGCAGGGAACTTTACATAAAATATATTTGATTTGTTGGTGGGTCCAGGTTGGAACCAGTAATCACAGAGGGGCCATTGGTATAACAGTCCACACTCTCCACATTTCACTTGCATTTAATAACTCAGCTCCGGCCAGAGTTGGGGTTCTGAAACAAAGGGTTTACTTAAAAGAAATAGTTGCTAAGCAAAAGAGACACAAATCACAATAGCAAAACCACAGGTAGAGCCAGAAAGCAAAAATAGCATCAAACATTTACAGTCACTTATTTTTTCCTTCAGGAAACTCCATTTTTAAGAGAATACTCTTTTTTTTTTCTTTTACTCCTGTACACTTTCAAAGTTGGTTTATTCCTAGAAGGGAACACCTCTATCAATCTCTTCTCTTTGTAGATCTCAGGGACATCCTCTGTGTCCCCTTCTGTTTCTCAGAAGTAGGATCTCCTGTTGTTTCTCCTTTTCTCTAACTGCTCCACTCTTTTCTTCTTCTCAGTAGCTGGTTCCCTGTTCTAGTTTATACCTCCTATGTGGTGCAGAAGCCTAGCAACCCTGTCACTGCTCTCCACTTCTGTTCTGCTCTTGGCACCAAGTAGAGGCTGAGTGAATTTCAGTTTCAGCATTGAAATTGGCCTGAAATCTGGATTAGGCCATGCTTCAGTTTCAGCCAAAAATGCCAGTGCATTTTCCTTTCAAACTGAAACTCCCCCCTCCCCGACTACAAGCGTGACCACTCTGTCCTATGACACTGCTACGGGAGGTCATGAGAGCTATTTTGAGATTGGAGCCAGTATTGACTGGGTATTGCTTCTGCACCAATAAAACCACTAGACCAACAGGTCTTCTATAGTAGACCTGGGGAGGGCCTACGGATGGTGGGATAGTGGTTCTTGTGTCGGCGGTAGGCAGTTGTCTGTCAGGGGGCCCGCTTTCTGCTGGGGGGCCAACTGTTTTGGTTTTGGCTTTGACCTAAACCAACTTGTGAATTTTGGACACAGATTCGATTTTGGAAACCCCCGGTTTCAGTCATCTTCTAATGGCTGGGATAATCAAAGTCCTTGATCTCCTTCAGGAACTTGATATGATGGTCAGGGTATCACAGCCAAAGACCTTTCCACTCAATCTATGGTACAGTGGCTGGACATGCAGGGACAGGGCTGGAGCTTTATGCCAATCACTGTTTTCCTCCAAAAGGGGTCTCTCTCCTTACGCCAGTACTTTACTGAGCAGGAAAGCCCTCTTGGAAGGTGCAGTGGTATTTACAAATTAAAGTCCAGTATTTTACTAGAGCCAGTAGATATCGCTGTCATTCTTACAATGCAGAACCTTAGAGGTCTTTACATAGACAAAAGGTAAAAGAACAATGGGGGGAGGGGAGAGGTGCAAGTAGAAGTGGGTGTGAAAACTCACTCTAAAAGAAAACAATACACACACACACACATACACACACTGAAAAAAAATAGTTGTAAAGTTCCTCAACTGTATCAGGCACTGGTGGGTCAAGAATGGCTGAGGATTGGGGCTCAGGATGGAGGACCAATATCATAAGGGCCGAAAGCAGGAAGAGGAGGGGCAGGAAAGAGAGAATGGGGGGCCTCTATCTCTACCCTGCTAATCCTCCTCCTTCTCCTGTCTGCCCTCATGATCCTGGTCCTCCATTCTGAGCCCCCCCCCCAACTTCCAGCCCCCAATCCCTGGTTGCTGTACAATTCCCAAGGGAAGTCACTAATTCCCCTTCCCTGGAAAATTGCCCTCTCCAGCAACTTCTATCCTCTTATTTCTTGGCCAGTAAGCCATAGACATTCTCATCAAACTAGAAAGAGTTGGCCTTTCTCTGTCTTGTGTAAAGGATGCAGCTTTGTGTGCTTTTCTCAGAGATAAGAAGGTGGGTCCTGAAATTCAAACATGAATGTGGGGGAGTGGCCTGATGCATCCTGGGTTTAATTCCCACTGCAGCTCCTTGTGACCTTGGGCAAGTCACTTAACCCTCCATTGCCTCAGGTACAAAAACTTAGATTGTGAGTCCTCTAGGGACAGAGAAAATACCTTCTTATAATGTGTGTGATCATTCTCCACCTTGAACGTGATGGTTAAGCAGATTATAAGTACCAGAATTAAAATGATTTGTTCTTTGTCTTGTGTGTGTGTGTGTTGGGGGGGGGGGGGAGGGAATAGAGAAGGGAGAAATACTACATGTTATCCCTATTTACTCATTTTCCTCTCTGTCTCCTCCATTGTACCTCTTCCCAGCCTCTTATGATCACCTTACTCCGAGCCTGCCACCACTCTGATCCTCTCAATCATATCTCACATTGTTCCTCCAATATCCTCACTCAGACCTCAAAACATCTTCAGTTCCATCATTTAATCTGTTGTTCTTCTCTTCCACACAATTCACAGCTCTTGTAGTCCCTTCAATGTCTTGCCCCCCTCCCCCCACATACCCACATTTGTTCATTTCATTTGATATGCCCCCTTATTAAGTGGATCCAAGATGTTTGCATGATTAAAAGAATAAAAGAGGAAAAGGGAGAGACAAAAGCAGATACAGGACAATTCAAGAAGCTTGTAGAAACAATAGAAAGGGTTTGTTCGTGAGGAGCTCCCTTGTTTGGTGTACTGCCTGGCCCGCTGAGCGTTGGGAAGGACAGCGAATGAGCTCATCAGCATGCATTTCCATGCTCATAGTGCTATTCCTTCCCGTGCTCAGGACCTCTGAACATCCCATGTTGGTAAGCGCAGGCGCTAGTCCTGCACTAATGGCTTCTAGCACCCGCATTTACATTTGAGCATCAGGGCCTATGAAACAAGTTTTGTGATAGGCCACAGTTGTGTTTCAGGTAAATATTAATATATGAGAAAAGAAGTAGTATTAGCACTGTGGCTAATAATCTATATGATGAAGTGACCACACAGACAATTTATCTGTAACCAGGTAATTAAGAAATGTCTGAGGCATCTGTGTACAGACCTGGGCTGATTGCAACACTGAAGTAAAAAGATGAAAGTGAAGGTCTAGGATGAAAACAAAATACTCACAGTGATTTTTGCTCTTGAATTTTTAGATTTTCAGAAAAAAATGATGTGTTTTCTGTCATTCTTTTGAACTCTTTGATAGAGCCGAGCTAAAGAAATATGCAAAATATTTTTGTTTTATTTAAAAGGTGTTGCTTCTTTAAACAATATGAAAGTTTTTCAACAAAAATATGAAGTGTTTCTGAACGCTTTGTCAGCCCACAAAAGTTAGCATGTTTTCTTGCAAAAAGGATACAGAACTTTCTATGAGCAAGTTATGAAAAAGTTAAGGAACAATATAGCATGTTTAATCTGGTGCATTGGGAATTTTGAATCAATGTGATTAATTTGCTTTTGAAATCCTTAACTTGAAACAGGAGTTGTAAAGGGCAGCTTAGTAAACTGATTTGCACCAAACCAGATCAATATGGAGTTCTCCAGCCCACAAGGACATTTCAAAAGTTTAGAAATGGTGCTATTAATAAATGTGTTCAGTGTAGCATTTAATAACATTTACAAATAATTATTATTTTAAATATGTTATAAAGGGCCCTTTTATTAAGGTTTGTTAAGCAGTTAATTCAGGATTAACATACACTGTTAGCACATAGCACTGCAGCTAGATATTTAACTTTGCTAATTCCTGTGTGAGAAAGAAAGGTACCCCCCGGGAGCCATCCCTTGTTGTAGGACTTGGAGTGAGAACTCTGTGATTGAAAGCCCACCTAGCCTATGACATCATCTAAGGGGCCAGTGAGTTGCTTAACAAGAAGAACTGCCTGGGGCATGTGGCTACAGGTGTGTGCCCAAAGGTGCATGCCAGGCCCCTTTGGAGACCCCACGGAGGTCCAATGAAAAGGTATTGACTGGTATTAAAGCTGTGCATTGTTATAGAATACATGTCGATTTCTGCATGGAAATCAAGCCTCGATATATAGAATTTGAGGGTAAGTTTATAGAATACTGTTACTTATGTGTATAACTACCACCATTTAGATGCAAGCATTTACACCAGCCATCAACCTGGTGTAAGTGCTCACAACTAAAGTTAGGAGCTAAAATGCCAACTTATGACAAAATTCTATAATCTATAAGGTAAAATTTCCACTTGGTGCCTAAAAGTTTATTTATTTGAATATATTTACCGCCTATTTGAAGGAATTCACTCAAGGCAGTGTAAAGCAATAATAAATTAAACATAGGCAAAAACTAATTATAGCAGTAAAAATACTCAAATAACAATAAAAGATATGGCATGGTATGATACTCTGCTTTGAAACTACTATGGCATTGTCAAGAAACACCTAGCACCCTCCTGGGGTTAACCTGCTGCCACCTGAAGGGTCTGCCCAGCACTGCCCAGCCTCACCTACACTTGAGCTTGTGCTCTATACTAGCACCCTCCACCCACCAACTGGTCCTGCTTGCCTCTGGGCTAGTCTCCCATTCTCAGGTTATTCCCTGGTGATTTCTAGGACACTGGTGCCACACTCCAGGGGTCCCACCGTTCCCAGAAAGCACCCAGAGACCCAAAAACATGAACCAGGATTCTTAGTCCAGGAGAGCAGAGTCAATAAACTAAATAAAGTTGTTTGTCACAGAACTTGAACAGTGAACAGAAAAAGGTGAACTCAGCAAGCAATAACAGATAAGTGAATATGGATCAATTAAAAAAACGAATTAATGGATAATTATTAAACTATCTAAACATTTGTTTACTACCTGGGTAGTATCTGGGGAGGTCAGGAAATATAGCTGCTCATAAGTTATATCATATTGTTCACAGGGTCTCAGTAAAGAGATCTTTCTCTGCTCCCTTGCTGAGACTGAGGAAAATTCAGTACCTTCAGACTAGATTTTAAATCCAGGGCCAATCAGAGCCCAAGGCATCAATTTTGAATGCAGCTGCTCAATGGTACTGCAGATTGCTTTTCCATAAGCTGAAACTGGAAGAGAGAGTCTTTTTCTGCAACAGCTTTAAAACTCAATACAAGCGCCATCTGCTGGCCAATTAGGAGAAATACACTTCATAAAATAATACAATTTTCAGGCTCAGAAACCCACTATTTCATCACAGGCATAGTATGTTACACAATGAAATGTTTTAATAGGCAGCACAGGGTGTAATTAAAGATGAAACATATAGATCAGTGTTATTCAATGCAAGACCCGCGAGCCAATGGCAGCCTTCGGGGACCTCATGGATGGCCCTATTGTCCATAGTCAGGTTACATTTCTTCTGGTGGCAGCACACAACATATTTTGCTGTATATAGTTGCTGATACTCCTGCTTCCCACGCATCTAGTCATCAGAAACAGCTCCACTACTAGCCCTAAGTGAACAGAAACCAAAATGAATACCCTCAAGCTACTCCTAATAATCTACTCCTTATCACTGATCCACTTTACACTAACCACCCCTCTTGCAGACAGTAACATCATGCAGCTTGTGAGGAAGTCCGCTGCTGATGCTGCAGTACTGAATACTTCTGAAAGGTCTGTACACAGGGGGAGCTGCAGACAGGGCCGGGGAGGGGGGAAGAGGAGTTAGGAGATGGGGGAAAGGTGAAGCCACGGGAGGGGGGGGGGGGCTTCCTTTGGGAAGACAGATGCTGGATGGGGAAGATAGAAACAGAGAGATGCTGGCAGGGCCAGTGCTAGACATGATGGAACCTATGGCAGATGCTAAAGATGGGGCCCTAAAACTTGTTTGCAGATAGTCCGTCTTTCAACTTTAGGCAGGTTGGGGCCCCCAGTGTCATGGGAACCCACAGCAATTGCCCTGTTTGCCCACCCCTAACCCCGGCCCTGGATGTTGGATGGGGCAGAGAGATGAAGGATTGGGAAGAGAAAAGCAGAGAGATGCTGGATGGAGAAGAGAGAGAAGAAGAGAGATGATGGCTGGGGCAGAGAGACACTGGATGGAGCAGAGAGATGGATATGGAAGAGAGACCAAGAGAGAGAGAGATGCTGGAAGGGGATTAGAGAGAGAGACACACACACACACACACACTGGATTGGGAACAGAGACACAGAGAAATGCTGAATGGGGAAAAGAGACGCTGGAAATGGACCAGTATGTAGTATTTGCTCATTTTTTTAAATTTGAACTTCCACAGTATGTTTTTCCTGTTTTGTATTTCTTAATTAATAAAAGAACAAAATTTACCTTAAATTTTAATTTTAAAAGTACTACCTGAGAGTTCAGAAAATCCAAAAATCCAGATTGACCCAATCCCCAAGTAGTTCAGATTTTTGGACTTGTGACTATATTTAAATTAAAGGCCTTTCAATTAGATGCTAAGTTTAGATGCTTTATCTATTATGAAAGACAAGTCACAGGAAAACTGATCTTATGAGTCTCTGCTTTGCCACACAGACTGTAGCAATTCTGCTTCTACCCTTCCTCCTCACTCTGAGTTCAAGGAACACTGACTCCTCTTAAAATTAAATTTCCCTTTTATATCTCAGTCTGTTGGCAGAAATGGGCAAATTCTTCATCCCCAAAATATCCCTTCCAGAACCAAATGTTTTAAAAGATTTTACACATTGGATTACAATATAAAATTTTTAAAATGAATGCTAGCTTCCTGCTAACTTGACATTGGATGATAAACAGAAAAGTTTTTCATTTCTTATTAAGCTGATTTTGTTACTCGTGTGACTGTATAATGTACAGAGTGAGCAGGACAGCTCTGCCTAAGATTTTGACAGTCCAAAGTGCATAAAGATTTTAGACTTCTCTGTCAGTTTCTGCTGTCATCTCCCTTACAAATTAGGTTGAATTAAATCAAAAGGAAGAGGATCTAAACTGAACTTTGTGGTGGTGAGACAACGACAGAAGACTTCATAAGGGGCGATAGTTTATGCTTTCATAAACAGAACTGACAAAAACAGGCTAATTCAATCCACGGGCACAGTCATGATTTCTCCTAGAAAGATTAGAACCCCCAAGGGTTTGAGTTCCAATTTAGCACTTCAGTAGTTTGTAATGAGTATTCTAATTCACTGATAGTCCCAGTGCTAACGGGCATTACCATCAGATATCTGTCCTTAGGCGAAATTGCTTTGTCATGCCAAGCTGAAGGCAAGGGCATCCAACAGAAGGCAAGGCCAATTATTGTGGTACATCCCAGTATCAAAGGCTCCGTCATTTTTAGAAAATTGAATTCTAAACATTTAAGCATGCTTTGAATTTTTATTTTTCTAAACTGCTACTTCATCTGCAGCTCATTATGATTTCTGTGACCTCCTACCAAAGCAGTCACTGAAATTGTGTATGTGGCGGAAAACATCTCAGTGCTATTCAACCAGACATGTATCAGATTTTTATTTATTCTTTTCTGTCCGTCAGTTTTGCTGTATCTTTAACAGTGAATACAAAAATTATGAGATGTAAGTGACAGCACTCAATTCAGGTAACATAAAATTCTTTCTCAATTTGGTGAATAAAACTGGTCATATTCTATGTTAAAAAGAATATCCCGACTCAGAGGTCCTAAATACCTTGGAAAAAAAACAAATGCATCTATTTTCCACCGGATTCTATAAATGGCATCCAAATCTGAGTGTCCAAAATTGCACCTCATCCTGAGATCCATGCACAAATAAATTACTTAATGAGCTGTTATTCAATAATTGGCTATTAACAGTCAATTATTGATGTTAATTGGCTCTAATTTGGCTTTGCATGTGGCTAAATCCTCTCTCACAACCCAAAAGGGGGAGTGGTTATAGGAGGGGCATGGGCAGGTCAGGAGCGTTCCAAAGAATTACATGCAATGTTATAGAATTTGGGGTGCCAGGATTTACACCAGGTTTCAGTTGCTGTAATTCCTCGCACCCAAAGTTGGAATCCTCTCCAAATGCTATTTTATAAAGGAGTGGAGGAATAACCTAGTGGTGTGGAGGAGTAGCCTAGTGGTTAGTGTAACAGACTTTGATCCTGTGGAACTGGGTTCAGTTCCCAATGCAGCTCCTTGTGATTCTGGGCAAGTCACTTAGGGGCCCCTTTACTGAGCCGCATACGCGCCTACATGAGCCCCCAACATGCATCAATTTTGAGTTACCACCCAGTTACTGAGTGATCCTCACGGTAATCTCATTTTTGATGTGCGTCTGCTACATTCATCAGAAAATATTTTTATTTTCTGGCACATGAGCAGTAATCGGCATTTTACGTGCGTAAAGTATTACCGCCCGGTTACCGCTGAGATCTTACCACTAGGTCAATGGCTGGCGTTAAGGTCTCAGATCCAAAATGGACGTGCAGCGATTTTCATTCTGCCAATCTTACCCCCAGCAGAGCCTTTAGCATTGCACACAAACTTTGAAGGCCTCTTGGCTTCCCTCTTTTTTGTTCCCACTAATGCACATTCTGGGAAGTAGCAAGAGTGCATAATGTTGGACTGGGGGACTACGACTGACTGGAAGCCAAGTGAGGTTAGTGTAGGTGCTAATTGGGGGCACTTTCTGTCACCCACCAAAATCCCTCCCCCCCCCATTTGAGGTGGTTGTTTCACTTGGCCTAATGATTGTCACCTCTGCCATAGACCCTTGCTTTGGCCAATCTAGACAATCTGGTCATTTTTGTTGTGGAATATGTAGCATACCAAATGAAAACAACACTAAATAAAAAGTAGCTCAGAAGAAATCTGAAGTCTTGCATCTCCTTTATAAATAAATTACTATCACAATACTATGACTCACAAAAACGTTGTTTGCACTTAGACTTTTCTATTTCCAGAAAGAATACAGGCGTTCAATCAAATTTTCAATGCACATTTATAGTCAACTGAAAGTGTCTATAAGGGGAATAGCTTGAAACAATTCATATGGGGTTTGTCCTACATCACTACCTTTCACATAAGTTATAGCTTAGTTAACCCAGGTAAGTCAGTCATACTCAAGCAAGTACATTTTCAGTCACCTGAACCAACTATAAGAACATTTATAAAGTTTTCTATGTAAAAAAGAGTCACCTAGGGGTGAAGAGGCCTTTTGAGGGGTGTATTGAACATACTTTAAATTTTGAAAAGATATGTACATAGAAAGTATGCCACTAATACGCCTGACTTTGTAATCCCATTTACTTCCTTTGACTGTATGCATACACATTTATCCACACAACAACTGAATTTTAAATTAAGGGACTGATAATGTGTGTTAATTGACAATAAGGTAACTTACTGCTATTTTACTGCTGTGAAGTGTTCTTATATATGCAAATCAGCTCATTGTTATGAAAAATGAATTGTGAGGCTTTTGTTAAAACTTCTCAAGCTGCGTTATTCATTGAAAGTTAATAAATCCTCAAGAGGTATTGTTAACTTTCCTGTAGGAGTATGAGACTTCTTAAAGTGGAGATGAGGGGGGTAGCCTAGTGTTTAGAGCATCAGGCTTGACATCCAGGGGTGCCTGGTTCAAATCCCACTGCTGCTCCTTATGATCTTGGGCCTCCATTGCCTCAGGTACAAACTTAGATTGTGACCCCTCCTAGGACAGAGAAATATCCAGAGTACCTGAATGTAACTCACCTTGAGCTACTACTGAAAAAGGTGCAAGCAAAATCCAAATCCTAGCAATAGTATCATAGTTCTACCATTAGACATCAATCTAGTAAATAAGAAAGGGGAGCGGGTGAAGAGGCCAGAGAGACCCTGATATTTTTTTTACAAAGATAGTGAGGGTGGAGGGTTCCAGGGAGTGCTCTTTACTTTTAGGAAAGGATATCTGGAGTTGGACTGCTGAGGGTGCCCATTTGATTTTGAGGGATAAGGTGAAGGGGGTGGGGGGGGGTCTTTATTTTGCCTTCACAGGCAGTCCTTTGAAAGACAGCAAGCCTGACTGTCTTTGCCTTTCTGCAGTTAAAATGCATGATATTTCAGGCTGCAGCAATGCAAAACTAATTTTACTATGATATTCACAAATCTGAGGTTCTGAAATACCAGAGTTATTCTGCTGCAGTTAGTAAATAGGCCCTAAATAGAAGTGTGTAGCTTCTGTGTGAAAATCACCTTGTTTTTAAAATGATTTTTCAAGTACATGGATAACTTCACAGTTGGATGTCTTACTGAAAATGTATCCCATAAAGGTTTGGAAGTTTCCTTCTGCTCCTTTTGGGCTTCCAGCTCAATCAGAGCCATCTGTTGGACTATGTCACTGTAAGCAGTTGTTCATATCTAGTCATGATGATTTTTTCCTCTTTTTTTTTTCGTAGGCACAGGTTTCATAGGGTGCACACTTTTATCTGTGGGAAAAGAGGCTTTCACATGTGCATATTAAAGTCAGTGGATCAAAACAGTTTTCAAAAGTGCACATCTCACAGTTGTGAAGGACTTTTAAAGTGCTTGAGGATCCACTTAATACAGAGTGCATGTACTGATGGAAAGCCATTAGTATAGGAAACCTAATGGGCCATCTTTCAAACAGTGGCGTGCTGCATCATTTGCAGAAACAATATTCTTTCCACTGCATGTAGTAGCGACAGAAAAGTTACAGAAAAAGGAAACCCTTTTCCTATGCTGAGCTCTGAGCCTCTTCCCCAAGTGAGGAGCAAGCAAGGAGCACTGACGCTCATCTAAGTAAGTCACCTTGGAGGAGATGGAGTAGCGTTCAGCATCACTTGCCCAAGGCTAGTAGCAGAGAGACTTGAAAGTGGTAATACTGTGCATCGGGGAAATAATTGCCCTGGATAGCCAGCCCCTGCAGATGCTGAGAACATGGGTTTTAAATAGATAATGCATTTCATAGCCCCTAGTTGCCAAGTGCCTTCCATGACAACTTTAATAGGCAAGTGATCCCAAGTACAGTCGGCCAAAGTAAAGATGGTAACATGGATTTCACCTACAACATCTGTATTATTCAGAATACTACACATGCCTACCTTTCCCCAATGACTCATTTGTGGCAGCTGGATAAGGCAGTGGGGCGATATAGGTAAAGTGGGAGCATCCAAGCAACAGGGTACAGGTGGGCTATGCTGCATAGCCAGGTAACTGATGGTAGACATACCTCAGCTAATAGCAAAAACAAGGGCAATAATGGAGGGCCATCAAGTACACTGGAGAAAGATAACCATGGTTACTATTTTGTAACAAATAGAGGGAAGAACATGGTTAATGCAGTGAAGAAGTAGAGCTTTCATAGTGTCCAGTACTGTGCACACTTCCTATCCCTGGTAGTAAGGGTTCCCTAGGCCTGGAAAGCAAGGGAAATGGAAATCTTTTCCTGAAACTACTGATCAAGTGCTGCAAAATAGCAAATGAGGCAATTCTATAACTTGGTGCTACAATGGGGCACGCTTAGCATTAATTCTATAACGGCAGACCACGATACATTTCACTCACTCATTCTTTCTCTACTTATTACCAGATTGGACTATTGTAATATAGTCTATCTTGGATGTACCTGATCTAATATAAAGAAACTGCAATCGCTCCAGAACACAGCTATTCAAGTGTTATATCACACATGAAAAATCAATCATGTTTCCCCGCTATTTCTCTACTACTCCTAAAACTTTCTATAGCGCTACTAGACATATGCAGCGCTGTACACATTATATACAGGTATTTTCTCTGTCACTAGAGGGCTCCCAAACTAAGTTTTTTTTTGTACCTGGGGCAATGGAGTATTAAGTGACTTGTCTAAGATCACAAGGAGCTGCAGTGGGAATGGAACCCAGGTCACCAGGAATAAAAGCCACTACACTAACCATTAGGCTACTCATACTTCACTGGCTGCCTGTTGAGAAAGGTATAATTTTTTAAAACCTTTACACTTGCTTTTAAGGCCTTCAGATTTGACCTTCCTCCCTATTTATCCTGCCTCACTATCCCTTACTTCCAGTTAGATTGCTTCACTGTATCAGTGTTCATTGTCTGTGCCTCCCTAGTCCTAGGTCTGCTCAATTGGAATCTACTAGACACCATCCCTTCTTTTTTTGCTGCTCCCTCTTTTTGGAATTCTTTTCATCTTCATATCAGAGCTGTACTTTCATTCAAGAAATGTAAATCTGCCTTAAAGACCTGACTGTTTCAACAAGCTTTTGACTCCACTTAGGGCTATCCTCCGTTTCTGCCACTGTAATTCCTGTAACCTAGCTTCAGTTGCTTGAATGAGTCTGCTTGAATATGTTGTCATCTTTCCTATCTGGATTTGTAGCTCTTTTTTTTCCTATTTGTTTTTTTTTAGATTGTGAATCGCTGTGCTCTAATAGTTAGCTAATGGTGGTATAGCAAATTTTAATAAACCATAAACTATAAATTATAATACTAGCGCAAACCTGCATTGTCATGCCAAAACTTAGATGCAATCCCTTATGCCATGTCAATGGAAGATGTAAATGGTTGCACCTAAATGCACCAAGTGACAGATATAATCGATATTACATGCATCACTTGGCGACATGCCCATGGTCCACCCATGATCCTCCTATGTTTATGTCTACTTTAGAGTTACGCACTATAGAACTTAGGTACTATTTCATAGAACAATGCCTAGAGCACTTTTGCATGAAATCACCAATTAAAGGCACCTTTGATATGTGTAAGTGCCACTTAGCTCTCAGAATGAACTTACAGTATTGGCCCGATAATATTTCCATGATAGTGTGAAGGGTTGACATGAGATGTGTGAGAAGCCATTGCTTGCCCCTGGATTGGTAGCATGGAATCTCACTACTATTGGTACTTGTGACCTGGATTGGCCACTGTTGGAAACAGGATACTGGGCTGGATAGACCATCAGTCTGACCCAGTGTGGCTATTCTTATGTTCTTAAGCAGGAAGTAGCAGGAGCATCTGTGCACTAGCTCATTCAGGATACTACCCACCAGGTGGAATTCCATTATCTGATGCTAGAGAGGTTAGTGGAGTAACAGACAGCTCACCATCAGTTGTCATTAGATACCAAGATTGGTATTAGAAGACCCCCGGGGCATCATGGTTGGACAAATAAAGTCCTGAAGCTCTTCAAGGATGTAATGATGTTAGAATTGTGATTTCTGTGTTAGCCTGTTTGGTATGTGGAAATAAAGGTCAACAACCAAGATATAGGTATTAATATATGACAAGCTTTCCAGGGTCATCCTGTCTTCAACAGGTTAGTGAAAAAAACAATACAGTTACAATGGGTTTAACTAGTACAAACTCATATAGGCTTTAAGCTGAAATTAGAATAATCCAACACTTTGAGATTCCCACAAGGACTCAATAAAACATTGGCTTTCTCATGTATTATCATATATTAGGGTCTTTGAACTGTAAAGTGTTATTGTCTCTTCCTCCATCCCATTCACTGGGCTGTATTAACATATGCAGAAAACAGAGGGTAAAGTTAAATGACCAGTTCTCTCAGTGGAGGAGCATGAGTAGTGGAGTGTCCCATACAGGGGCGTAACCAGACAGCAGATTTTGGGTGGGCCTAGGCAAGAAGTGGGTGGCCACCAAGTTTTCTCCACCCCACCAAAAAAATATCTCAGCTGGTGGAAAAATGTTTCTCTCCACCTTGGCAGTCTGCAGCAGGCAGGTGCTGAAAACTGAGAATGTGCAGGTGCCGGTATCATGGAGAGTAGCATTTTCATTACCATCAGGGGGAAGTCTTCAGCTGGCAGAGCTTGGGATCCCCACCCGCTACTGCTAAATGTGTATTACTGTTGGGTGGGCCTGAGCCCTATGTGGGTGGGCCCTGACCCACCCCAGCCCACCTGTGGCTACACCACTGGCCCCATGGATCTATAAAAGCCCTTTAAATTATTCTTAAAACTGCACAGGCTCATTCATAGATGCAAACCCTTACTACTACTACTTATCATTTCTATAGCTCTACTAGACGTACGCAGCGCTGTACACTTGAACATGAAGAGACAGTCCCTGCTCGACAGAGCTTACAATCTAATTATCCTTCCCCTGAGAATATCTGTGCTTACTTTGTTTAAAAATAAACGTTTATTTCCATAACTCTATAACTTGGAGGGCAGCTATATGCAAATTTCAGAGCAAAAGCAAGTCCATGTACACACAATCTTTTTTCATGAACAAAAAAATGCTTATTGCAACTAGAAAATGTGTATGTGTACCTGTAGATACCTGAGGGCAGTTTTCCTGTGTTTAGTTTCTCTTTTTTTCAAATCTAATAAAGACTGTGTAGTGAAAAAATGTGTGTCCACTTTTTGGTGATGTGGCAGTTATAAAATTACCTAAAAGGTTGCAGGAGGAGACAAAAGAAAAGTGAAAGGATTTGCTCCTGTCATGGTTTATTGGTGGCTGGGGCTAAGTGACTGTCATTGTCTGTAGAGTTTAACAGCTTTTCATCTCTAGGTGACCAGTTCAAATGTGTTTTATGTTGGTACTGAATGAAAGCTGTTATCTAACGTCCACTGCTTGGCCTAGTTAAAATGATTCATATATAGCTAATTAGATTAAAAGGGAAAAAGGTCTATCAAGTGGATGATCTGGGGCTAGTTTCTCAGTGGAAACAAGCTGACATTGTTAAAATAAAATATCCAAACTAAGTATTAATTGGCACCATTGTTAACAACTGCAGCCAAAGTGCCAAAGATTGTAGAAGCATGGAGAGTGAATTATATTAGCACCCCACCTGAGCATGGTTTAAGCACTTTGTGCCTGATTTTATAGCAAGACACCTAGGTGAGAAGTCCAAAAATGTGCATACTTTAACCATACTTAATGGGGAGTAAATTTATAAATGTTTTTCCACCTGTAAAAGCTTTCTTACGTGCAGAAAATACTTTTATACAATCGCCCCACTCTATGGACTACATTCAGTAAATGGTGCTCAAAATTCAGCACCCCACCCCCACACACCCACATAAATTGGTGCTAAACAATATTCTGTAAAGGGCACTGTGGGATGGGCCCTCTTTATAGAATAGAGCATAGCATCAGGATCCACACTCAGTTTTGGGCATGAGGATTTATACCAAGCGAAATAGGTGTAAATCCCAGTATTCTGTAATATTGTGCGCATCTTTAGTGAATGCTTCTGATCTGCCTATGCCCCTCCCTTGGCCATGGATCTTTATAGAATAGTGCTTAGCAAGATATGCATCCAAATGCTAATTGGAGCCAATTAACTGCAATAATTGGTTGTTAGAACCCAATTATTGCTAATTATCAGCTCATCACTCAACTAATATTCATGCACAACTTGGGTACATGCCCAAATTTGGACAAGCAATTTTGGGTGCCCTAGATAGAATCCGGGGGGGGGGGGGGGGTATCTGGAGTAATTCTATAAATTGTGCTCAAAATAGGTGCTGAAAATACTAAATGCTAAGCGCTATTCTCTAAAGGGTGCATGCTCTTTATACAGTAACGCATTGTGCCGATTCCCACGCCTAACTTTAGGTGCTAGACTTACGCCTGCTGAAACCTGGAGTAAATACTAGCACCCAAGTTAGGCGCACTGAGGCGGTATTCTATAACTACATACAGAACTTGTCTGGAATGCTCCTGACACACCCATGGCCACGTCCCCTTTTGAGTAACACTCTAGTATAGCAAGCAGCCAGATGTGTGCGCAATTTTAAGGAGTACCAATGGTTAAGTGCTCATTAACCAATTTAGGAGCCCTTTTATTAAAGGGTTGCCAGACGACAACCTGGAACTACCTCCGGCCCAATGTGGGTGCCGGCGGTAGTTCCACCCCCTCCCCCCCCCCCCCCCCCCCCCCCCCCCCCCCCGCGCACACCATTTCTGGTGCTAATAGATTATTCAGGAAAATAATCCAGCTGGGTGGCGGTAAAAGTTCCCTCTGAAATGGACGCACTCTGCACCTGTTTCACTGAAACTACACCCACAGGAACAACAACATATAGTGCATGTATAAATACACATGATCCTGATGTCAACACATACACACAGATTCTAAATATGGCACCCAAATGTGTTGTATGTGCTGCTGAGATGTGTGCACAAATGGGGCCCTTTTACCCGCTGTGGTAAAAGGGGCCATGGCACGTGGCAAAAATGGCCAGCGCCGCTAGCACTGGGCCCTTTTACCGCAGCTTAGTAAAAGGGCCCCATTTGTGCACACATCTCAGCAGCACATACAA
Organism: Microcaecilia unicolor; assembly: GCF_901765095.1. Classification (NCBI taxonomy): domain Eukaryota; kingdom Metazoa; phylum Chordata; class Amphibia; order Gymnophiona; family Siphonopidae; genus Microcaecilia; species Microcaecilia unicolor. The sequence continues at coordinate 191,128,160 of NC_044037.1, forward strand.
CACATTTGGGTGCCATATTTAGAATCTGTGTGTATGTGTTGACATCAGGATCATGTGTATTTATACATGCACTATATGTTGTTGTTCCTGTGGGTGTAGTTTCAGTGAAACAGGTGCAGAGTTGTGAGGTACCAGCATATTTTTGAAAATAGGGGAGTATACAAGTAGGGTACACACACATGCAGGTGTAAATGTGGTATTTCAGCATTTGCATTTTAAAATTCAAGGTAATTTAAATGAGCAATTCTATACCTTACTCCAGACTACAAAATTTCCCCGATCCTTAGGCAATAAAACTGCAAAGGCCTTCATAAAATAACGAGCCTTCAACAAATGCCTAAAACTTGTAAGAAATTGAACTTCTTATAAAGTTTGCGGAAGAGCATTCCACATGGAAGGCGCTAAAAAGAAAAAATGTTCCCTTTCTTGTGGATATCAATCAAATTTCCGCAATTGGATGAACCTCTAGTAACATTTTGTCTTGCGATCGCAAAGTTCTCATCAGCTGATATTGTCTAATTATTTTAGGGGCCATTTTACTAAGCCACATAAGCATCTACGAGTGCCCAATGCACGCCAAAATGGAGTTGCTGCCCGGCTACCTCATGGCTGTTGCGGTAATTTCAGTTTTGGTGCACATCCGATATGTACTTCCAAAAAATAATTATTTTCAACGCATGCATCAGATGCGTGCCAAGTGGCATTTGACGCACGTAGGTCATTACCGCCTGGTTACCCCATGAGCCTTTACCGGTAGGTCAATGGCTGGTGGTAAGGTCGGTGACCCAAAATGGATACGTGGTAATTTTGATTTTGTCGCACGTCCATTTTCATCAAAAATTAAAATAAGGCATTTTTTACAGACACGCTGAAAAATGGATTGGCACGAGCCCAAAACCCGCTCCTACACTACTGCAAGCCATTTTCAGCACACCTTACTAATAGGACCCCTTAGTGAGCGTCCCAGGTACTTTCTCATACACCGCTCTATGAGTCAGAACTATTAGCTTAAATTGTATCCTGTAAACTACTAGCAACCAATGATAGAATATATATAATGGAGTGACATGCTCGAATCTAACAGCCCAACCCAATACTCTAATCGCAATGTATTGAAGGGTCTAAAGTTTCTTAAGATTCTCATTAGCAATACCTGCCAGAATAGCATTAGCATAATCAAAACAAAAGTATATCACAAATTCACCCCTGCTCTGCCCAAATGACATCCCCCAGAAATGACCACACATGATATGATGCACATAAAAATTGTACCATTTCATCAGTGTGAACACTTATATGAGTGTATACTATTTTGTCTAATGTCAAATCGGCAATAAAAATCATCAATATCATCAGAGGAAAGATCCATAAATTTGAATTCACTTCTTAGCAGCTAAATATGCTAGTTTTATAAAGATTTTTTAAATCTTGAAAATTATAAACAAATTAGTGAAAAAATTAAATACTACTTGTAATAGAAAATAAATCATGTATTATGTTGATTACCCTCTCTGAGTGTTAGTAACTTAACTACAAGGAGTAGGGTATTTTACTTTACCAGACAATTATGGAATTCATTACCATTTGACGTAAGTAGCAATCCTAAATATTCAGAACAAAAGCAGAAAAACACAGATCAATACAAGATATCCATCACCAAAAAGTGGGCAGGGCCACCGAGGGGGGGGGGGGGGGCAAGATTTCCTGGGCCCAGCCTCCAAGGAGGGCCCGGCACCAGCGATCAAAAGAGACTGCTCTGCCGCCACAGGTCATTCTCCCTGCCTCGTCCTGCCTATGCGGAAACAGGAAGTTACTTCCAAGGAGAAAGGACATATCAGAAAGAAGGACCTGTAGCCAGCAGAGTACTCTTTCACATTCGCTGCTGTGGGAGGGGGCAGCGGTAGTGGCAGGGGGATCAGCAGTGGTGGTAGCGGGGAGGAGCTGCAGCGGTGGGGGGTGGAGGCGGGTTCCTGCCGCAGGCCACAGAAGATTGCCAATCACCAGAAACCATTATTGACCACATAAATAAAACACATTAAAAGCCCGACATTGCCATGTTTCGCCCACTTCTGGGCTGCGTCAGAGGCTCAAAAATAACTGTTAATAAATACATAAACACAAGTTAGTAAAATCATTAAGTTTCTGTGGCAATCCTAAATATTTACTGATTTGGAAAATTTTGAAAAGCTGGCTGTTTAAGAAGAGTCATGGACTAGAACGGCATTGAATGTTAAGATCTCTGTTGGTAATAAATAGAACTAAATCAAAACATAAAAAAATAAAATAAAATGATACCTTCTTTTATTGGACTAACAATACATCTTTTCATTAGTTTTCAAAGGTAACCCTTCTTCTTCAGATCTGAAGATTTACTCATATAGTTTACTCAAGATCTCTGTTGAATTTTAAGATTGGTTAAATCACCTGTTCTGGGCTATGTGCGCTAATTTTTAGACTTGTGCACTGATTATTAGAACTTTTGTCTTTAATTGTTTTGATTGTTTTATGACATTTTATATTGTAAACCATTTTACTACCCTGGCTGTGTTAAGTGGTATATAAAGTCAATACATCATATCAATTCAAACCAGATTAGGGGCTCCGTTTACTAAGGTACTCTAGCATTTTTAGCACATGCTAAAATTAGGACATGAGAAATGCTAGAGACACCCATAGGAATATATGGGTGGCTTTAGCATTTACAATGCACTACTGTTTGAGCACACACTAAAAACATGAGCGTGCCTGTAGCGCAGCTTAGTAAACAGGGTCCTAATTTTCTTACATTATCCCTGAACGTTATGCTGCTCCACACATATCTCTTAGGATTTCTATTGCGAGTAATTTTATGAACGGCCTATTTTGCATGTTAATGTACAAGCAGAAACCCCTTTATTTAATTACCTCCCATACAGGCAGTTTTGGTTGAGAAGGTTTGCATTGATGCTGTGGAAGTTGTATCTATTGTCTGGATAAATCCTGAGCGTCAGCTTGACATTCCTGAGTCTAAATTCACATGAAATGAAATTAAGCAAAGCACTGTTTATATGATCACAAATTAAGAGAAACAGTTCGCCCACATGAACATGTCTATATGTGCACATCAATCTTGCAGGGTGGAGACAAACAAAGCATCAATCTTGCAGTACAGAAATGCTTGTTATAAAAAGTATGTTTCTAGATAGACTGTTATCAATAGAAATCAAACAAAATAAAACATGGAAAAGAAAATAAGATGATACCTTTTTTATTGGACATAACTTAATACATTTCTTGATTAGCTTTCGAAGGTTGCCCTTCTTCGTCAGATCGGAAATAAGCAAATCTGCTAGCTGACAGTGTATATAAATATAAATATAAAAATATCAAGCAACTACCACCTAACACCCTTCTGGTCACGATGGATGTAGAATCACTATACAGCAACATTCCACATGCGGATGGCATAGCTGCATGTGGAAGACTCCTAAAAAAATCCACACTGGACCATCAATACTCACCAGAAACTATCACAAAATTAATCAAATTCATCTTAACTCACAACTACTTCCACTTTAACAATGATATCTATCTGCAAATAATGGGCACTGCGATGGGCACCAGGACAGCACCCCAATATGCCAACCTTTTTATGGCTGAGCTGGAAGAGACATTTCTGAATACACACCAGACCAAACCTCTAAAATACTACCGGTACATCGATGACATTTTTATGATTTGGACGGAGGGTGAAGAAACTCTGAAACAATTTTATTCTGCATTCAATACATACCATCCTACAATCAGATTCAAAATTGACTACTCCCCAGAAAAAGTCAATTTTTTGGACACCACGGTCTCAATCAGTGATGGCTGTATACAAACATCTGTATACAAGAAACCCACAGACAGATGTAGCTATCTCCACAACTCCAGCTTCCATCCTTCACATACAAAAAGATCCATCATTTACAGCCAAGCCACAAGTCAATTTTTTGGACACCACGGTCTCAATCAGTGATGGCTGTATACAAACATCTGTATACAAGAAACCCACAGACAGATGTAGCTATCTCCACAACTCCAGCTTCCATCCTTCACATACAAAAAGATCCATCATTTACAGCCAAGCCACAAGATACCACCGTATCTGCTCTGACCCAGGGGACAGAGACAGACACCTTAAAACCCTGACTGAATCCTTCAAACAGAAGGGCTACAACCCCAAAATAATCTCCAAGAATATTGCCTCCTCCCTCAAAACACCCAGGGAGAATCTGCTACAGTACAAAAAGAAAAAATCCACAGACAGAATCCCGCTTGTAGTGACATACAATCCAGAGCTGGAAAAACTGAGGAAAATCATAAGAGATCTACAACCTATACTCCAGGAGGATGAATTACTGAAAGAGATATTCCCATCCCCACCAGTACTGGCCTTCCAACAGCCACCCAATTTAAAACACAAGCTAATCAGAAGTAAACTTCCTTCACAGACTGAAAAGGAACAGAAGGGCACACTTCCCTGTAATTTACCCAGTTGCAAACTATGCCAAAATATTTCACAGGACCCCAAAGTCATCCACAAAGGAAAGATATTCAACATAAAGGGATCTTTCACTTGCTCATCTTCCAATGTGGTATATATCATTCAGTGTAAAAAATGTAACGAAGGATGCTATATTGGAGAAACAGGCCAGATGCTTAAGACAAGATTCAATTTACATAGACATCATATAAACAATGCTGGTGCCAGCAGGGTTCCCACGCCTGTTGGGCAACATTTTACAGGACCAGGACACTGCACCAGTGACTTCACAGTGAGAATCCTCAAAGGTAACTTTAAAACCATACAAGAACGTAAGACCTTTGAAGTCAGAATGATTGAATATTTTAACACCCAACAGTAAGGACTTAACAAGGACCTGGGGTTCCTAGCCCATTATAAACCATAAAGCTGTATGTCTCTGTTGATCACCCTCCCCTCACCTATCCACACCCACCCTGTTAGAATACCAATGATATGCTTTGATGTTCCCATGCATACTTCCTACCCACCCCCATCCTCCCACCCTGTCAGACTGTCATAACAATGCTTGAATGTTTTTACTTATATACACTGTCAGCTAGCACATTTGCTTATTTCCGATCTGACGAAGAAGGGCAACCTTCGAAAGCTAATCAAGAAATGTATTAAGTTATGTCCAATAAAAAAGGTATCATCTTATTTTCTTTTCCATGTTTTATTTTGTTTGATTTCTATTGATAACCTTAAGAGTGGACTAACACGGCTACCACACTCCTCTACTTTAGATAGACTGTCAAAGCACAGTTGCATTTATACACATTCTCAAAATGTGTATAGATACAGATACAGTTATATATATATATACATAGATAGATATGCACATTTATTTACTTAGGGGCCCTTTTACAAAGATGTGTAGGCGCCTATGGGTGTCCAACGTGCATCAAATTGGCACTAGTGCACAGCTACCACGTGCCCTGGGTGGTAGTTCCATTTTTGGTGCGCACCCAAAACACGCGGTAGAAAATATTTTCTATTTTCTACCATGGGGCCCTTACCTAGCGGTAATCAGCAGTTGGTGCGCGCTGCACGCTTACCACCCGGTTAGCGCATGAAACCTTACCGCTAAGTTAATGGGTGGCGTTAAGGTCTCAGGCCAAAAACGGACACACGCTGGTTTAGTAAAAGGGCCCCTTACTTACTTACTTTTTGGCATAACGTGGATTGCAATCAGACATTGAGGAGATATCAACTTCAGGAAGGAAAATAAATGTACTTATTTTGCATGATGGTCAACTGTGAAATATCAAACAGAATCTGGTTGCCAGGCAGGGGTAATCCTGGCATTGAGGACTAGGTTAGACAGGTTTAGGGAGCATAACAGAATCAATTGATTTACCTGCTGATCAAGTCCAGGAATTTAATCAGTAGGGTTGCATGGGCTTTATTAGTCATGAAGGACTCTCTGAAGAAAGAAGATATACATCCTTCAGAAAGACTTTGTTATGTTATACAAGGCTTATTGTCCGCAATTACCTATCATAGTTCATTGTGGATTACAAATTAAAGAAAAAAATACTGACACATAACCTCAGGAATTATATTATGTTGTGTATCACTCATCATAATTGTAATTATGAAAAACATATAATAAGCATGCCTAATTATATAATATATCGAATGCCAGCAACAAAAACCTCCACTCCAAATAGCCAGGAAGACTGAAAGTCTAGTAATTAAAGGATTATTGGAGGAAAAAGCCTCAAGGAGCTCTTGATCAATGGATCTACAGAGCTACAGATGATCCTGTGGACTTAACTCTTGGTCTCAAAAGGATCCGTTCCTCATCATAGGCAAAAAACCTTCCCAAGACCTTAAATATTATTGACTGATGGGAAAAACTTCCTTCTAATCCACAACTAAACATTGAAAATATTATGCAAATAATGACTTTGTTTGCTGCTAAACTCTAATGATGTCAAGCCCAAAAACTCAACAATAGGCAAGAGTGTCAATTAGCTTTCATATGATCGTTCAGCTGTGCAGTCTTTTATCTTCTAACCCCCGGACCGGCGGTGGGCAGCGTTTCACTAATGCTAAAATGAGCTATGCTGCTTCAGGTTCCAAATGGGTGGCGGCTGCAAAAAAAGAATGAAAACAACACTCGATATACTACTACTACTACTAACATTTCTAAAGCGCTACTAGGGTTACGCAGCGCTGTACAATTTAAACATAGAAGGACAGTCCCTGCTCAAAGAGCTTACAATCTAAAAGACAAGAGAACAATCTAAAGACAAGTGTACAATCTAGAGGACAAGTGAACAGTTAATCTGATAGGGTGGATAGATTGGGGCATTCTATATTTCTCAAGTGGTTAGGCGCCGAAGGCAGCATTGAAGAGGTGAGTTTTAAGCAGAGATTTGAAGATGGGTAGGGAGGGGGCATGGCGTATGGGTAAAGGAAGATTGTTCCAGGCATAGGGTGAGGCAAGGCAGAATGAGCGGAGCCTGGAGTTGGCAGTGGTGGAGAAGGGTACTGAGAGAAGGGCTTTGTCCTGTGAGCGGAGGTTTCGGGCGGGAACATAGGGGGAGATGAGGGTGGAGAGGTAGTGAGGAGCCGCAGACTGAGTGCATTTGTAGGTAAGGAGGAGGAGCTTGAATTGTATGCGATATCTGATCCGAAGCCAATGAAGTGATTTGAGGAGAGGGGTGATATGAGTATATCGGTTCTGGCGGAATATAAGACATGCGGCAGCGTTCTGAACGGATTGAAGGGGGGATAGATGGCTGAGTGGGAGACTGGTGAGAAGTAAGTTGCAGTAATCAAGGCGAGAGGTAATGAGAGCGTGGACGAGAGTTCTGGTGGTGTGCTCAGAGAGGAAAGGGCGAATTTTGCTGATGTTGAAGAGGAAGAAGCGACAGGTCTTGGCAGTCTGTTGGATATGCACAGAGAAGGAGAGGGAGGAGTCGAAGATGACTCCGAGGTTGCGGGCAGATGGGACGGGGAGGATGAGGGTATTATCAACTGAGATAGAGAGTGGAGGAAGAGGAGAAGTGGGTTTAGGAGGAAAGACGAGGAGCTCGGTCTTGGACATGTTCAGTTTAAGGTGACGGTTGGACATCCATGCCAACATAGCAGTTGTACTCATTATAGCAAAACTTCCATAACTGTCACTTCTTCCTTACTTCGACAATAGCTTTCCAGCTTGACTGACCGGCAACATTATCTGCCTGAAAATGGCGGTTTAAATTCCCTGTTATCGTGAGGTCAGATGCCAAGGGCTACAGTGACCAAGTTGTTTTAAGTTATGCTCAGTTATGAAATAATTGATAATTCATGAGCATATGCATTTCTAAAGGTAAAGAATTCCGCAAAGATGCAACTAAATAATGAAGAGAAGAGTTATACTGGGTGTGCCAACTTCGGAACTACTGCAGGGCATCTGCGCTACCCTGGCAGTAGGATCAATTTGGCACATGTTACCTGCATGGTAGCCTTACCGCAGCTTAGAAAAAGGGCCTCTTTGAGCACCATTTATAGAATAGCACTAAGCGTTATTTTTTTCGGTACCAATCTATAGGCGCCATTTACTGAATTTACCCATTAACGTAAATTATGTTATGCAATTCTGTTTTCTCTAACTCCCTCTTTCATAAAACTCAACTACATCTCTATAAATATTTTCTTACATTTTTGCACTGCCTGATGCGGTCATAATTTTCAACACCCATTTCAACATGAAAAAAAAGTCCTCCTGGTTCAATATATCATCTTCACCAGATGGCCCCAGGCTGGGACCTTCCCTGTGCAATAATTGAAGGGGGGTGGAAAAATAGTCCTGCTTTCTGTCCCACCAACCTCACTGTGCAAAATGGTGTAGGTGTTATTAAGTAGACCTTTACCCTGCACCAGTATTATTTGCCATTAAAAAAAATAAATTTAATGCCTAATGGCATATTGGACATTTAATATAATGCTTTGCAGGAGATAAAATCAACATTACAATTAACAAACATTTTTAACACAGCTCGGTATAGTGGCCCCTTAGTGTGATATAAATGAATGTAAAGTTCTGGCAAACTGCTATGACAAGGGTATGAGCTGCAGCTAATTTGATAAACACTTGAATTAGCTGCTTCTAGATGAATTATATTGCATTTGCAATGAAAAAAAATAAAATGTTTAAGCAGCTGTCAGCTCTGTGCTTTTCTAGTGTGATATTAATAGTTATGGTTGGCAGTCATCATAAAATTGTCAATCACTACTTCTTGTAAACTTCATTTTCTGTTGGAGAACAAAATTAGAAGCCTGCATTTTGCATCTTGCAGTGTTGGGGGAAGGTGATTGTGGCATTAGAAAGAATTAAAAAAAAATCATTATTTCTCTAAATGGAATCCAGAGAAAACTAATATGCTGAGAGGAGAGCTTTGAGAAAGACACATGTCCCTGGATTCTATGTATGATGCCAAACTTTGCGTGCCCAATTTAGCATGCATGGCTCATATGGTGCAAATTAATTAACAATTAAATCAGTAATTAGAGCTAATTGGCAACAATTTGGGGGGTCTTTTTCTTAGGTACGCTGGCGATTTTAGCATGCACTATGAATAGGTGTGTGCTAAATGCTAAAGACACCCATAGGAATACATCGGTGTCTTTAGCATTTAGCGTGCGCTTATTTTTAGCACGCACTAAAAACACCAGCGCGCCTAAGTAAAAGACCCCCTCGATTTGCCAAATTGCTAATCTATAACTTCGACGACTACATTTTCTAGCACGCAACTCAAAAGGGGCGTGGACATTGGAGAGGTATGGGTGGATATTGGGTCATTCCTAGAAGTTAGGCGAGATGTTATAGAATACTGTCATTTGCATGCCCAACTTGCCAAAATTAATCGCCAGCATCTACACCAGGTTTCAACAGGTGTAAATGCTGGTGCCTAAAGCTGGGTGCGGGAATCCACTCTAAGTGCTATTCTATAATGTGCACTCTGTGCAGAGCAGCCTTTATATAATACTAGTTTAGCACAGATCTTTCCAGCACCAAATTGGGAGCCATTTACTGAATTCTGCCCATGGAGTGCAATCCTATAACTGGACACCTATAGTTAGATACCCAGACATCACCTAGTTGGAGCCTATTCTATACAGGAACATAGGTATCTACTTTCTTTTATAAGATATTAAGGATTCTTTTACTAAGCTGCGGTAAAAGGGAGTCTGCCAGTGCTGTAGTGAGGGAAGCTGACACCCGAGGCGGGTCGCCACTGCGCACCCTCCCCCATCTGGAGCACACCCTCCCCCCTACGGAGCGCACCCCCCCCCCCCCAGTGTGTACTTACATGGGAAAGCGGCGAGGGACGGGCGGGAGGGCCGAACCGCCCCGAGTGCATGTCGCTGGGAGCTGCGTCAGCTCCGCTGGTTCCCTGCTCTCTCTGCCCTGGAACAGGAAGTAACCTGTTCCGGGGCAGAGGGAGCAGGGAACCAGCGAAGCCAACACCCCCCCAGCGGCGTGCACCCGGGGTGGACCGCACCACCGCCCCCATTCCTATGCCACTGGAGTCTGCGCTAGTGTCCGAAAAAAAATAAAACCTCATACATAGTTTCAAAATATGTTACAATTGTTTAAACATTTAGGGCCCTGTTTACAAAGGTGCACTAGTGTTCTTTAGCGCACGCTAACTGTGTAGACACAATATTTCAATGAACACCTACACAGTTAGCACATGCTAAAGAACATTAGTGCGCCTTTGTAAACAGGGCCCTTAGTATGAAATTTGAAAATACTTTAGTCCAACCTTTATTAGGAAGCTCCCATAGCAAATTCTTTGTGCCATATGCCTTATTTTGTTACAAAAAGTTAATTGCAAATTTATCCTCTTCACTAAATGCCATTTTGCTAAAATGGATCTTAATGGTCACTTCCTGAATGACCTCATGTTGAAAACTGGGCTCATCCAGTTTTTACAGCATCTTGTAATAACACCTGTCAATTAGCAGTTAAAATAGGCCGCATAAATAGCACACCTATCTTTAACCAGTTAGCGCCGAATATCGCCTTAACTGGTTAAATTGACATGGTCAAAAATGAAACCGGATATCCAATGCTGGTCGCCAGAAATGGCCCAGCATTGAAAATCTGGGTTTAATGCCAGCGGAGAACAGCAAAAGTGCTGAATATCGTGGACCCTGTGTATAAACACAACCCTAATTTCATATGGCAGATTAAGGTTCTTCTGTAGGCCCAGTGTTGCTTTTTTGTTTGTATATGGCAGATTAAGAACAGGTTTTGAAACAGGATCTGGAAAAATCAGTTACTGAAATTCTGTGACAATCATGTTCCATCCCTGCTACATTGCATGAGGAAAATAATGGTTATTGGACCTTGGGCACATCTTCCTCCTTTCTTGCTTAGGGCTGCTGTTGAGCTTTCAACCATTTGAGACACCATAGTTCTGAGTGTTTCAAAGTGCAACACTTGAAGCACAGCAGAAGGGACTACATTGCCCAAGGCACCATGTTCACACTGTCCTCCTACTTGTTCTAAAAACTTGGACTGGCACAGAGAGGTGCAGGGAGAGATAAGAGGAGTGTCAATGCTGATGCTACAGGCCTGATCTGTACCATTGCCAAGGGAACAGGGGAAAACTGAGGACAGTACTAGATTTTGTGGCACATTCACAACTGGGAAATCAGAAGAGATCATGGAACTAAGTTGAGATTTGGGCGTCCCCGATCGTATTATCGAAACAAAAGATGGACGCCCATCTTGTTTCAATAATACGGGTTTCCCCGTCCCTTTGCGGGGACGTCCTGCAAGGACGCCCTCAAGAACACTTGGGCGCCCCATTCAATTATGCCCCTTCTTACAGCACCTTCCTTTACTTCTTACTCAGCAGTGGAATCAAATGTATTTATTGGAACAATACCCGACGTGGCCACGTTTCGCCCTCAGGCTGCGTCAGGGGTATAAACTATTAAAAACAAACAAAACACAAGTATAAAAACATGTATAACCATACATATTAACAATGTCATAAGCATGATTCAACTAATAAAAGGCAATTATATAAAAAAAGAGATTCAACACATATAAAACAATCCTTTAAGAGTTCTAAAAAAACATGTATAGACATACATGATATCATCTGTAAAACAAATATTTATAATTATCATTAAAATCATACATCACATAAAATATTTTATCAGAACATCTACAATTACTCATATCACATTTATAACTCTCAATAAAAAATGTTAAGATCATACAATTAGAATCAAAACATTTCAATGAAGAGGGGAAGAAATTTCTTTATACATACCTATCAAAAGTGTATGTAAATATATCATACACACTAGTAGTTCCAAAAATCTAGTTCTACACAGATATAAAAACAAAAGATAAAAATATCATCAGACAAGAAGTATATCTAAATGTGCACAAAACCTTTAAAAGACTCTAGACATTCTAGTTTCTCCACTGATATTCTTAACACAAAACCAAAAAATCTCCTTAGAAATAAATAACCAGTCCACATTACTGCTAGAGGCAGGAAGCAGTTCACTAAATAAAAGACTTCTCACAAAAATATAACAACAGAGGAAGCACTGCAAGCACTCAATCTTCAAAACAACATCTAGTAGGTCTCCATCAGATCACAGCTAGACTCCCTACATATTCCAAAGATGTGCAAGATGAACAGAAATAAAGCAAACACTTACCCACTTATCTGCTACTTCCAACTAAACTGATATGCATTAGCATTACTAGCTTCTGAGACCCATGACTCATATAGCATCATCATAAGGTTAAAGGTCATCTCCAAGCACATTGCAAGTATCTTAAAGGGCCAGATAGTTATTTTACATTGGAGAGCCAGATTTTAAAATAAACAGTGCTTAATTGTGAAATGTTCATAAAGATTACAAAACTGATGATCTAAATTAATAAAAGCTTACAAATGGGTATAAACACAATGCTTTCAAAACCGAAAACTCTAGGAATAAGTAATGTCCACATTACTGCTAAGGCAGGTAACAGTTCACTGAATGAAAAATTTCTCACAAAAATGTAACAGCAGAGAGAGCACTGCAAGCACTCAATCTTTAAAAACAACATCTAGTACGTTTCAATGAGATCACAACTAGACTCCCTACATATTCCAAAGGTGTGCAAGATCAACAGAGATAAAGCAAACACTTACCCATTTATCTGCTACTTCCAACTGAACTGATATGTATTAGCATTACTAGCTTCTGTGAGACCCATGACTCATATAGCATCATCATGAGGTTAAAGGTCATCTCTAAGCACATTGCAAGTATCTTAAAGGGCCAGATAGATATTTTACATTTGAGAGCCAGGTACCTGTAAGGAAAGATCCAGTTTGGGGGCATTTCCCATGCTTGAATTGTTGTTTTTGTACAGTAAATCTGAAAGCAAAAGTTTTTGAAAATCCAAAGACAGGAGAAAAATTTGAACTAAAACAATATTCGAATTGTAAAACATCTCAGGTTGTCTATGCAATTATTTGCCCTTGTGGACTTGTATATATTGGTAAAACAGTACGTATATTCAACAAACGTATTGCAGAACATAAGAGTGCCATAAAAAACAAGATGTTTGAAAAACCACTGGTAGAACATATGCATGATTTTATGCACTCCTTTGAAGAATTGAGATTTCTTGTATTATTGAGAATCAAAACACATTGGAGAGGTGGAGATGTCAACAAATTGCTGTTAAAGGCAGAACAGAGGCTTATTTTTAAATTTAATACAGTGAAACCATATGGGTTAAATCAAGAGAGTGACTACTCGGTTTTTCTATGATAAAGCCATTTGTTTAGATAAGCTTTTATTAATTTAGATCACCATTTTTATGAACATTTTACAATTAAACACTGTTTATTTTAAACCTGGCTCTCAAATGTAAAATATCTATCTGGCCCTTTAAGATACTTGCAATGTGCTTAGAGATGACCTTTAACCTCATGATGATGCTATATGAGTCATGGGCAGTGTTGCCAGGTGGGCGGTTTTACCGCCCAATTGGGCGGTTTTCCGCGACCCGCCGCGGGAAATTTTTGCCCGCGGCGGGTTGCGGTTTTTTGGGCTGTTTTTGGCCTTCAGTGCGGTTTTTTCGGCCGCGGGGGGGCGGGGTTAGTGACGTTTTTGGGTGGGGTTAATGACGTTTTGGGCGGGGTTAGTGACGTGGGAGGCGGGGCCGATGACGTAGGAGGCGGGGCCGATGACGGGGAGGCGGGGCCGATGACGTGGGAGGCGGGGCCGATGACGGGGAGGCGGGGCCGATGACGTGGGAGGCGGGGCCGATGACGGGGAGGCGGGGCCGGTGACGTGGAAGGCGGGGCCAGTGACGGCGGGGGCGGGGTTGATGACGGCGGGGGCGGGCGTGATGACGCGGGGGTGGGGGTGTCAGGGGCGGGGTTTGTGTTTGGGCGGGTTTTGGGCTGTTTTTTGGGCTCGATCGGGCTGGAAAAAAATTTTCCACCTGGCAACCCTGGTCATGGGTCTCACAGAAGCTAGTAATGCTAATACATATCAGTTCAGTTGGAAGTAGCAGATAAATGGGTAAGTGTTTGCTTTATCTCTGTTGATCTTGCACACCTTTGGAATATGTAGGGAGTCTAGTTGTGATCTCATTGAAACGTACTAGATGTTGTTTTTAAAGATTGAGTGCTTGCAGTGCTCTCTCTGCTGTTACATTTTTGTGAGAAATTTTTCATTCAGTGAACTGTTACCTGCCTTAGCAGTAATGTGGACATTACTTATTCCTAGAGTTTTCGGTTTTGAAAGCATTGTGTTTATACCCATTTGTAAGCTTTTATTAATTTAGATCATCAGTTTTGTAATCTTTATGAACATTTCACAATTAAGCACTGTTTATTTTAAAATCTGGCTCTCCAATGTAAAATAACTATCTGGCCCTTTAAGATACTTGCAATGTGCTTGGAGATGACCTTTAACCTTATGATGATGCTATATGAGTCATGGGTCTCAGAAGCTAGTAATGCTAATGCATATCAGTTTAGTTGGAAGTAGCAGATAAGTGGGTAAGTGTTTGCTTTATTTCTGTTCATCTTGCACATCTTTGGAATATGTAGGGAGTCTAGCTGTGATCTGATGGAGACCTACTAGATGTTGTTTTGAAGATTGAGTGCTTGCAGTGCTTCCTCTGTTGTTATATTTTTGTGAGAAGTCTTTTATTTAGTGAACTGCTTCCTGCCTCTAGCAGTAATGTGGACTGGTTATTTATTTCTAAGGAGATTTTTTGGTTTTGTGTTAAGAATATCAGTGGAGAAACTAGAATGTCTAGAGTCTTTTAAAGGTTTTGTGCACATTTAGATATACTTCTTGTCTGATGATATTTTTATCTTTTGTTTTTATATCTGTGTAGAACTAGATTTTTGGAACTACTAGTGTGTATGATATATTTACATACACTTTTGATAGGTATGTATAAAGAAATTTCTTCCCCTCTTCATTGAAATGTTTTGATTCTAATTGTATGATCTTAACATTTTTTATTGAGAGTTATAAATGTGATATGAGTAATTGTAGATGTTCTGATAAAATATTTTATGTGATGTATGATTTTAATGATAATTATAAATATTTGTTTTACAGATGATATCATGTATGTCTATACATGTTTTTTTTAGAACTCTTAAAGGATTGTTTTTTATGTGTTGAATCTCTTTTTTTATATAATTGCCTTTTATTAGTTGAATCATGCTTATGACATTGTTAATATGTATGGTTATACATGTTTTTATACTTGTGTTTTGTTTGTTTTTAATAGTTTATACCCCTGACGCAGCCTGAGGGCGAAACGTGGCCACGTCGGGTATTGTTCCAATAAATACATTTGATTCCACTGCTTTGTTGTTTTTCATCTACTGTTTTGTAAGCAGTTGTGTGCCTTTTTGTTTTTTTTTGTTTTACTTCTTACTCATAAAGATTCACAAACTTATAATGCTTTAGTGGGAGGTTTTTGTGGGGAGCTAAGAAACCTCATTTAGCATTAAAATATTTACACTGTGAGTGAATGGTGGATTGGGCCTCCTGGATCTGCGGGACTATAATGCGGCTTTTTAATTGCACTTCATTCACAATTGAATTTTTGAATCCTCTTATTATTGTGATTTTGCTTTTGAAAAGAGTCACACCAGCATGTCTGCTCCATGCATGTAGACATCTTCTTTCTCCAGGGCTATGCACCCTCTTGCTTCTTCACAACATGCTCTTTACCTGGGCCTCTATCTACCATAAATTTGGACTGCACCCTACTGCATCATGTTATTGCCCTATAGTTGGAAATTTGGACTTTCCACCGGATCTCTAAGATCCCAGATTTCAGTCCTGGGCTTTTCGAGGCCTCACACTTGTCCAACATGCCCTGGATGAGGGTGAACCTGAAATGTTGCCATATGACACATTAAAAACTACATATCTTCTTACTCCAGCTAATTGGTTTGCTTATCAATGATTGAATCATTACATTGGTGCTTTGCTGTGAAATAACTCAGGGGACTTTTCAGAATTGCCCTTTGATGAGAAATGGCCTCTTCCTGCAATTTGTAAAGGCTCGGTGGGCCACTACTATAGGAGTATTAAATGGCTGTTACAGTTTTCACCTCTACAAAAGATTTTTGATCACTAGGCACGTGATTTTGGCACTTACAGTCTGGACTCTTGCCTTCAAAACATAACTGATGGTCCTCATCTGGTGGAAAGTGTACAATTACAAGAAGTTGATTACAAATTTCTCATGAGATTACACATTTCTCATGAGAATGTACATTCACCCTTCTAGAGCTAAAAAGATGGGTCTCCCCTCTGATGAGACCTGTCCTAAATTTCATACTGTTAACGCTTTCTACTGACACTGTATTTGGGACTGCCAGTGAATCAACTTGTTTTGAATCGACCTTTGGCAGCACTTGAGTGCTGTTTATCATAGGTATTGGGATGGTACTCCCCAGATGTTCCTTTTGGACAAACTCTCATTAGTGTTAGAGGGTACTCAGGTTTCAACATTATTTCTCCGCAAGGTGGCTCTGGTTGCAAAGCAATGTTCCTCTTACACTGGATTCAACCAGATCCACCCACCCTAATGTTTTGGCGGAACCAGATGTATAAATTCCTTAACATGGAATGTTTATCTGTAGAAACTAAATCTGCCTGGATTCGCAAGAAATTTTGCGTGCTTGGTCTGCGTATTTGGCTACTCTGTCAACAAGAGTATGCTCTCCTGAATACATTGGAGGTTTACTTTATTTATTTATTTATTTACTTACTTCTTATATTCCACATCCACCATAAGATTTCAGTGCAGATTAAAGTAAGACGTAGCAGGCATATCCTGCAAATTAACAACTAATCAAGTACATTAAAGTTTAAGAAGATAACAATTCTAATATAAAAACTTCTTTAAAAGAATGGTTTTCAAAGCTTTTCAAAAGATAGCAAAATGCTACATTTTTCGAACTTGTACAGGAAGGGAATTCCACAGCTGCGGAGCTTGAATCATAAGACTTGCTGAATACATTGTTTTATTTTTTAATCTAACAGGACTGGGGTAATGTAGTAAGAAACTAATCTCTAAGGTCTGTATTTCTAGTAGTCATCTGGACCCAGTCAAGCATATATTCAGGTGACTGATCATAAAGAATTTTATACACTATGACACAGACCTTAAATTGAATTTGGGCCTCCACTGGTAACCAATGGAGGTCCTTCAATAATGGAGAAACTCAGTCATATTTATGAGCAGAAACAATTTTGAGTGTATGCAGTTTTTACACACACACAGTGGTGCACATGTATATGATAGTTTTGATGGGGAAGTGGGGTTTGGGGGGGGGGGGTGTTGAGGGCATGTAGTGGTCAGTAGAGAATGGGGGATATGATGGGCATTTGGTTCTTTGTTGTGACTTTTACAATGTTGTTTCACTCTTATCTGAACTTAATAAAGATATTTCAAAATAAATCACTAGCTGAATACGAATAATGTATTTGGGGCCAAATCAAATACAAATATTTGGTACATCCATACTTTATATAGATTATTTCTTGATAATTTATGCCTTAAATTCATGTTCTGAAAGCAATAAAGTTAAAACAAAATTGATATATCATGGCTGACAATGTCAAAAGCTATACTCATATCTATCTAACTGTAGCTCAAAAAAACTAGAGCCTCTATCCAAGAATCTTAACTTATCATCTATAACAGAAGCTGGGACAGTTTTTGTGCTATATTCATGTCTGTATCCAGATTGTCTGTTCGCAATGTAATTAATTGGATGTTTATCAATTTGTGTAGCTATTGCACTTTCTATCAGTTTGGCCAAGGACAGAATATTAGAAACCAATGTAAAATTTGCCGAATCAGCTGGATCGATGCCAAACCTCTTCAGCACAGCCAGAACAATCACTGATTTTGAATGAGTTAGAAATGCACCTTCAGATAAGGGGACATTAATAATGGAAACAATGCTAGACAAGGGTCAAGTGCACCTGATGTCAGCTTTGTATAACACATGAGATTAGTCACTGAAGTTCAGTTACTGACTGATAAACACTCATTGTTGCAGCTGAGGGAAACGATAAAGATACTGGATAGGTAAAATCTGAAAAGACCAGTCTTGTTTGTCAATCTAATCCTGGCTACTTTAGCTGTAAAGTAAGTAGTAATCTCTTCATTACTGATTTGCTACTTTTTTCTAATCAGTTGCAAGAAATCATTTTTCTCTTAAAAAATGTTCTTAGTGTTGCTCCTACAGTCTTAGTGGGAAAAAAAAATATCTTCACCTCATCTTTGGCTCTCCAAAAGCCAACCCATTGCTTTCTGTGCAGTGTTATCAGCGTCTGACTAAGATTTGCTCCACCTTCTTTCCAATCTGCATTCTGCACGTATTAAGAATGAATTTCATCAGTAAATCAGTGAGTATTTTCACAATCTTTAAACATGCATGGTTTACTAGGGGCAAGGGTTGTTAATAGTATAATGTAAAATTGTGTTCCATACAAGGGCAAGACACTTCCTGTAATTTGATGCAGATTATCTGGGTCTGACACTTCATTCACAAAGACTTGATTTTTCAGTGGACATAGCCATTGGAAGAGGAAGCAAAAGATGCAGGTAGTGGCTGCAAAAGCAGATAGGCCATTGGCACCAACATTTCATAATGATTGGGAATGTCAAACAAAATACAAATAACCCCTTTTCTAGATGCAATGAAAGAACTTGCTCAATATTAGGGGTGTTCAGCACCCACTGGCATCCACAGAGCTGGGTCCTATGAAGTAGGCAATCATGGGTCTGATTCCACTAAACCCTTGGTGCACAAGTACAGTTTGTATACATATTCCCATGCTCCTACACCTTCATCTGAGGTTGCAGTTGATCGACTATGTGCTCCACACTTCACTGCATTCTTGATTAGAGATTACA
Source organism: Microcaecilia unicolor (assembly GCF_901765095.1). Lineage (NCBI taxonomy): Eukaryota > Metazoa > Chordata > Amphibia > Gymnophiona > Siphonopidae > Microcaecilia > Microcaecilia unicolor. Next base: position 191,147,149 of record NC_044037.1, read on the forward strand.
GTGTCCAGTGACAAGATTAACTGAATCTTGGACTCTCTAGATGGAAGGCAATTTGTGTAAGAAGTGGAAAAGATGCCTGTATTATGTACTTTTGCATAGTGCCATAAAAAAAAAACCCCTTGAGAGAGACCACGCTTCCTTATGTGTGGCCCTCTGAAACCATTTATATCTCTAGAGTGAGTGAACAGATCTACCAGCACATCTCTAGATGAATGGTTAACTAGACAAAATGTATGAATTAATCAGCACATGTATTGTCCTTCCTCATCATTTCTTCATTGGTAGGAGTCAGTGTAGAATTTTTTCTTCCTTGCACAGGAACCTGGTTCATGCTATGATTGATGACATGAATGGAAAGTGATTGGACTTTTCTAAGCCCCATGCTGCTCGGAACAATGGCACTAGTGTAAAAAGGCCATTCTCTAGATCTCAGATTCATTGCCTTTTTGTGCTCTTTTTTTTCAAAGCTCTTTTCTTTCTGAGCATGATGCAGAATAGAATGTAAGAAACAAGGAACTCCATGTAATAGAGCTTGGAGGGTGGAGAGCACAACTAAAAATGCAATTCAATATTTTTAAAAAAAATCATTTTTATTTAAAAAAAAGAATTATTCCACAAGTATTTACAGCTGTGTAACTCTTAACAGGATTTCATTATAATGAACAATCTCTCCTTTTTTGCTCCCAGCAAAAAATCCCCTTTATTTTCAAATCTTTCCCTCCAAACAAAAGGGCCTCTAAGGCATTCATACAAACATACCGTACTATTATATATTTTTCAGACCTTTAGAATTAACATTACTTTGCTGTTGTTTAATTTAGGGTCCTTTTACCAAGCAGTGGTAAAAGGTGGCCCGTGATGGCATCAGCATATGGGATTTCTGTGCACTGAGGCCACCTTTTACTGCATCTGGTAAAAAAAAAAAAAAAATTAAAAAGGAGGCAGTAAATGGCCATGCAGTACTTAAAAAAAATTGCCACATGGCCATTTACTGCTGGAGCCCTTAACGCCTCCGTTGGCTTTACGAACGGATGTCCCTTTGGCCTGTGATCCTGAAGCAGAAGCAGTGATTCGAAATGCTGGCCACCGTTGATCACGGTCGGGGCCTTGGGAAGAACGCAGAGACCGGGCTAATTTAAGCTAAGTTCCTCTACTAAGCCAAATCCTTTATTTTGATAGCAGTAAGCTACTTTACAGAGGTTTTTGCCGATGATGAGGAAGTCCCGCTCCTGTAAGACACTGTAAAAGTCTAGGAGCTTCTCGAGGCTTTCCCTCTAGTAACATTCAGTGTGTTATTTAACATTAAGAGAACCCCAAAACAGTGATTCTGCCTGTAAGCAGACCTGGGTATCTCAACCCGATACTTTCATTTAGTTCACCCTATAGGGTTGCCCATTTGATAACCTTTTACTAGCTATGTTAGGTGCTAATGCAAGCCTAACACAGATTAAAATGGCATACTGCAGGATGTTCTCAGGCATTCTGTGGCAACTGCCAAATGTGCGTGTACTAATCACACACTACAAAAATATGTAAAAATGTTTTAGGGACGTATCTGGGGTAGGAAAGTAAGCATTCTTGCACACTTGCAGAGTAGAGGAGTAGCCTAGTGGTTAGTGCAGTGGACTTTGATCCTGGGGAACTGAGTTCAATTCCCACTACAGCTCCTTGTGACTCTGGGCAAGTCACTTAACCCTCCATTGCTTCTGGTACAAAATAAGTACCTGAATATATGTAAACTACTTTGAATGTAGTTGCAAAAACCTCAGAAAGGTGGTATATCAAGTCCCATTTCCATTTCCCTTCCCTAGTCAAATAAAGCAAATACATTACCATGCACTAACTGGTTAGTGCAGGAATAGAGCATGAGTTCTTATCACCCAAAAAATGGGTGGTGGTAAGTTCACTCATGCTAATTTTTTTTTAATGGCTGCATGCCTAATAGCAACATTAGCACATGGCCATTAATACAAAAATAGCAAAACTCCATATAATGGCTGCAGTAAAAACGGCCTTAGCGCATGGGGAAACCTGTGCAACGGCACGATAAGGTCACTTTTGTTGCAGCTTAGTAAAAGGCAGTGGCGTAGCTATGTGGGGCCAGGGGGGCCTGGGCCCCTGTAGATTTGCCCCTGGACCCCCCTTCTGATGACCCTCTTGACTCCCCTCCCGTCGCCAACCCGCCGTCGCCTGCCTTTGCTGGCGGGGACCCCCAACCCCCGCCAGCCGAGGTCCTCTTCTTCTCGCAAAAGGTTTCCTTCTGTTTCTGACGACGTGTACGTGCAGGACATCAGAAACAGAAGGAAGCCTTTTGCGAGAAGAAGAGGACCTCGGCTGGTGGGGGTTGGGGGTCCCCCGCCAGCAAAGGCAGGCGACGGCGGGTTGATGGCGGGAGGGGGGGTCGAGAGGTTCGTCGGCGGGGGGGGGGGGAGTTGGTGGTGGCGGCGGCAATGGCGGGGGGGGGGGGGGGGTCGGCAGCACCAGGGGGGCTAAAATGTGCCCCTCACCTTGGGCTCTGAACCCCCCTCCTGCCGAAGTCTGGCTACGCCCCTGGTAAAAGGACCCCTCAGTTTGTTGGTATGAAATATTTAGCCCTTCATTCTATAAGATGCCTTCTGTTAAGCACCAAGTTCATGCATAAGTTATAGAGTGCTAGCACTTACATATGTCAAAGGCACCAATAATTGGAATTTTTGCACATAAGCGTTAGGTGCTATTCTATAAAGTACGCACTGAAGTTGCTTAGAGCGTAAGTATGAGGGAGGTGTATATGTAGACGGAGCATGGGCATATCCGCCGAGAGTGGGCAGGGGGGACAAAATTCCCCGGGCCTGGTCCTCCAAGGGGGTTCCAGCGCCACAGTCCCACCTGCCCTCCGTCGTCGACCGTCTGCCACCTCTGTGTGAAAGCGCTGCAGGCAGCAGGGCAGCAGATCGCCTCCCTACGGCCCTCCTTCCCTCCTTGTGTCCTGCCCTCGCGGAAGTTACGTCAGACAAGGGTGGGACACAAGGAGGGCTGTAGGGAGGCGATCTGCTGCCCGCAACGCTTTCACACGGAGGTGCGAGGTGCAGTGATTTCAATGCAGGGGCCTGGCCTGGTGGCGGATGGAGGAGGACGGGTGGAGGGGGGAGCGACCTCGGGGGGGGGGGGGGGGGGGCCTCAGGCCCGGCCCAGTCCAGTCTCTCGGCGGCCCTGAGCATTGTCAGTCCATGTTGTGTCAAGAAGCAACATGGGCACCTTAGGAATACTATCAATTGAGTGCATTGCATGGTGCAATTAGGCAAGTCAATGCACACCAGCCATTCACCTGTCCTAAATGGATGTGCCTAAACTTATCTCCAAAAAGCAAGAAGAACTAATCTCCACAGACTCAGCAAACGCAAAGAACACAGTGGAGGTGACCAGTGAAAACACAATAGCCACCAATCGTGTACAGCAATATATATTAGCTTTTAGGATGACTCAACATGGGACATTTTTCAGCTATGTGGCCTGCATCAGGAGTCTGACAGGGACATAATTCTGGACCAGATGGTTCCTACTAACAGTGAAGCTAAAAAAACAAGTACAAACATTTAGGTATCAGTTACTATTTGTATATGCTATTTTAAAAAAATCTGTTTATTTCTAAAACAGAGACAAACTATTCATTTTAGGTGTCACGGCTCCCGCCGTAGCCAGCAGCCAACCTACCGGGGCAGCGTCCCGGGGAAGAATGATTAGAAAAAACAGGTGGATTGGCATTTTAAATTGGACATCCAAAAAGAAAAATAGTAATGCAGTAGGCAGCGTACAGCTGATGGGAGAAGTGCCGAAACACACAGTTGAACACCCACTAGCATATAAATGAACCCAGATAATGAATAGCCTAAAAATAAATTAGCCACACATGGAAGCAACCACAGAAAATAAGTAGTCCAAAATATTCAGGAATTAAAAGGATGTGTGATACAGAAGCGTCCACAACTCACAAAATCACCTACTCAAACATGCATAGTCTACAGCTGTCAATAAATCATTGCTGCATTAGACACTGGAGGCCCCAGGTACATATAATAGATCAAATATACTACACATGGGGAAGCCCACAGGATCAGGCCATTGTTGGAAAGGGCTATTGGCTAGACAATATACATTATGGTCTACTGTATGTCCACTGCATCACGTGTGCTACTGTATGTCCAGTGCATCATGGAGCCCATTTTGGGCCAGATTCAGGAAATGGCTCCGAAACATAAGCACCGGAAAAAATCATTCCTCAGTGCTATTTTTTAAAGACGCCTTGGAATATATGTTCTTTATAGAATAGCGCCTAGCAGGGATTCTCACACCCAACTTCAGGTCTGAGGACTTAACAACTAAAACCTGGTGTAAATCCTGGAGCACAGCTTAGGCACCTATCCCCCAAATTCTTTAACAATGCACATATTCATGCTCCTCCCATGGCCACGTTCCATTTTGGGTAGCTTGTGAGAAGATTTGGGCATGGGTCATTTTAGAATCATGCGCAACTAGATCTGCATGTAAATCCAAATTAGTGCCAATTAATACCAATAATTGTTAACAGCTCGTTATTTGCATGCAGATCTCAGGATCATGCACAAATTTGGGCACCATTTATAGAATCCAGGGGTTTATGTCCAGTGTAGTAGCATGATCCTCACAGACCCTACATGTACAGTAATTATAACCTGTATATTCAGAGGGAAATGTCTACCTGAGAGAGATCCAGTCTTTTTAATGCAAGAGCGAGACCTCCTGGCAGTTCTGTGTATAATACACACGGGGAGCTTTTCAGATACCATAGAAGGCTCATTATGTGTCCTTACAATAGTAGAGAGACATTAGATGGACTCTAGCAAGGTATGCATCCAGCACAACACCCCCATGAATCTTTACACAGTAAATACTGGGCCTGCATATGACCCCTGTAAGATTACATGGCCATCTTAAGTTGCTCAGCTCACATCCACAATAGAAGTCCATGACATGTAATGCAGCATCATCTGGAAACCAAAAATTGCATAACTACTGCCTCCAAGGACAAAAGCTCTACAAGCTGTGTATATATGGGTACAGAGGCAATGATGGGGAAGAGACATCGACAAGATCACAATGACCTGCACTGGGATTTGAAGCAGGGTCTGCTGCCTCTCAGCCCACTGCATTAACATTAGGCAATACCGCCATTGGTGACTACATGGGAATTTGTGGTCCCTAAATACATGTAGAACCACACTTCTGTCCCATCCCCCACCTGTTTGACCAACCCATGTATAGATAGCTATTGTGGCAGTAGACCAACATATGAACATCCGGTCACCTATATGGGCAGAGGTCAAGTGCCCCACATGTCTATGTGACACCTACAAGACTCATCACAACATGTCTCTGAGCCACACATGTACCATGTGTGCAGGGGTATCACATCTGTCTTTCAGACAATACCATATGAGCTGGGGTTTTGAGTCGCTCAAGGCACAGTATTGGCACATCTGCCATGACCAAACAGCCCTCATTGCCCACATAAAGCAGTGGCTTGATGCAGAAGGAAGGTATCATGTACACCATACATCATTCCCCCATCTTTACGCACAGCTAGTATCCAATAGGTCATAGCCACACAATAACATTCCCCTGGCACATAAGTAACACCCAGATCACACACCTCATAGCTCCCCGTGCTTAGTTCCCTACCACACAGGTAACCCTGAGAATGATAGTGAAATATCTCAACCTGTACAAGGTAGATCTGTATCATCAGGCCAACTAACCAAGTATTTGTGTTGTTCTGGCTATGTACATATTCCTCTTAATGTAGGTCGGATTAGATCTGACCAATCCTACACAGCTACAACACCAATCCATCTAGGCTCTGCACACATACTCTCATGCACATCTGTTGCCAGTATGACAGCAGAAACTCTGACACACCAGCCAATACGCTGAGGTAAAAGCTTATGATTATGGGCATCTATCCATTACAGCATACATTACATGATGACCATGGCAGTGTTTGCATAATGTGGTTTGGCATTGCCTACACTGCCTGAATTATGCACTGAGAAATTGCTAACCCTGCCTCCTGGCTACTGTGAGGCCCACCACACTGTATTGAAGCAATGCTACTTAATCAGCCATGTTAAGTGCTATGCACTTGCCTGTGATATATGTGTCTGGTTGCTATAAACCATGCCATCCTCCCTCTCTCTCACCCCTAATCACAGATATCTGGCACATACATAGACTGCATATGAAGATTTTGTTGCCACTAGAGGCCACCCTACCCCACTTCAGCTTACTTCTATGTCACGATGCACCAGAGTGTGAGCATTTCACTCCCTATACCACATCAACAGATGCAAATGACCATTTCGGCCTCTTGTGTGTCTGTATCACAGATACCCCAGCCATAGAGCAGGGCAATGCCACATTCTGTGTCTGATATGGCAAAATCCTGGCCCAATGTTATTTTACTCTGTCAAAGCTGTGTGGTGCCACAACTAATGACATGCCATATTTCATCCCACAAAATAATTGCTCAGTGCTGCTACTAACAGTTCAGTTAAATGCAACCTTCTATATAAACTAATTCATTTGGTAGACCTCAGAGGTGACGCATTTCACATGGGCAATCACGGCTCATGATTCACCATAATCGTCATAGATCTGTCTTCTTTATTTTACTTATAGTTAAAACTTGAGTAACAATAGCACACACTGTGTAAGCCGTTTAGCTTTCGAGGCAACTGCAAATAATTAACACAAGAGCACATACCACCTCCTATTTAGGAGGCATTAAGTGCTCTCACATTAACCCAGCATTAACCAGTTAGCGTATGGTAATGTGAACAAATTAGCTGGTAGCTTCATGCTCACTCTCTGTCCATGTCAAGGACAGTCAAAATTCCTCAAAAAAATTAATGGTAAAAGGTTACACATGATTACCATGAACAAGAGGGAAATTACCTCATGACACTGTAGCGCATCCTGCGATAAATGTTTTTATGGTGCACTTGGAGGGGCATAAGCGAACAGGGCCCCCAAGTTTTCCTGGTTTGTTACCTTAGATTGTAAGCTCTCTTGAGCAGGGACTGTCCTTCCCTATGTTTTAACTTGTACAGCGCTGCGTAACCCTAGTAGCGCTATAGAAATGCTAAGTAGTAGTAGTAGTCCTCGCAGGACGGCTCTGTGAAGGGGTGGGGAAACCCATATTATCGAAACAAGATGGGTGTCCATCTTTCATTTCGGTAATAGGGTCGGGGACGCCCAAATCTCAACATTTAGGTCGATCTTAGAGATGGTCGTCCTTAGAGATGGCCGTCCTCGGTTTTTGGCAATAATGGAAACCAAGGACGCCCATCTCAGAAACGACCAAATCCAAGCCATTTGGTCATGGGAGGAATCGGCATTCGTAGTGCACTGGTCCCCCTCACCTGCCAGGACACCAACTGGGCACCCTAGGGGGCAATGCAGTGGACTTCAGAAATTGCTCTCAGGTGCATAGCTCCATTACCTTGTGTGCTGAGCATCCAACCCCCCAAAAAAAACCCACTCCCCACAGCTGTACACCACTACCATAGCTCTAAGGGGTGAAGGGGTACATGTGGGTACAGTGGGTTTCTGGTTGGTTTTGAAGGGCTCACATTTACCACCACAAGTGTAACAGGTAGGGGGGATGGGCCTGGGTCCGCCTGCCTGAAGTGCCCTGCACCCACTAAAGCTGCTACAGGGACCTGCATACTGCTGTCATGGAGCTAGGTATGACATTTGAGGCTGGCAAAAAAAAAAATAATAAAATTTTTTTTTAGGGTGGGAGGGGGTTGGTGACCACTGCGGGAGTAAGGGGAGGTCATCCCCGATTCCCTCCGGTGGTAAAAAAAAAATTCCAGCATGGGAGGTATATCTGGGGGTGGAGAGTAGGCGTGCCTGTGCTAATCAGGTAGCATGGGCACATTACTGACTGCTATCCAATTAGTGGTAAGGGTTCCCGGCAGTAATGGCCATGAACTAATAGGGAAATTAGCGTGCGACCGTTTAAAACATGGCCATTTTACTACCGCCCTAAAAGTGGCTGCAGCGCCCGAGGAACCCATGTGCTGACAAAAGCACCGGCCACTTTTAATGCAGCATAGTAAAATGACCCCTAAGCCTGCATTAGAGCTTAGGATCCCATATATAGATAGATTTTAAAATGAAATTGACTTGTCTAGTCTTCCCACATTGTTTTCCCCTAAGATTTATTTAGATTTAGCTGCTGTTTGCGCTTTCTTTTCAGTGTTTTTCATTGTGTTCCTTGTTCTGGCTCATCTACTCATTTCCCATGCTACAGTATTACAAGATGTTTTTTTCTAATGAATATCATATAAATTAATTGCTGTTTGATTACTGTGTAATTGCAACCATGACTCATGACAGGTTCAGACAAAATGTATAATATCTACATTCTAAACAGCATGATAAATGTTTGACTAATATCTCAAGAACTTTATAAATATGTTGTAATTCACTGGAACTTGATGTGTTATTTCATTTATTCAATTATGTCTTTATTAACCCATAGCTTCATTGCTGTAAGAGAGCCAAACCATGTATCTCAGTATAAGCATTTCTGGGTCTGGTCTTATCAGGCCAAGTAAGATTGTTCTATATAGTTATCTGAGAGATTCTTGATTGGAAGTGACTTTATCTGAATGCACCATACAGCAGTGGTTCTCAACCTGCCTTGGGGGACCATTACCAGTTTGGTTTCAGGATATCCATAATGAATATGCATGAAAGAAATTTGCCTTAAAGGAGAACATAAGCATTGCCATACGAGACAGACTGAATGTCTATGAAGCCCAGTATCCTGTTTCCAACAGTGGCCAATCCAGATTACAAGTACCTGGCAAGATCCCAAGTAAAACAGATTTTATGCGCTTATCCTAGAAATAAGCAATGAATGTTCCCAAGGTCCATCTTAATAATGACTTATGGATGTTTCTTTTAGGAAATTATCCAAAGCTTTTTTAACCCTGCTAAGCTAACTGCTTTTACTACATTCTCTGCAACAAATTCCAGAGTTTAATAATTACACATTGAATGAAGCATAATTTTCTCTGGTTTGTTTTAAATTTACTACTTAGTAACTTAATCGCATGTCCCCTAGCAATTCACATATACCTGTTACACTCCTCTCAGTATTTCATAGACCTCTGCTATATCTCCCCTCAGCCGTCTCTTCTCCATGCTGACAGCCCTAGCCATTTTAGCCTTTCTCACAAGGAAGTCGTCTCAATCCCTTTTATCATTTTTCTCACAGTTTTCTGTACCTTTTCTAATTCCGCTTATCTCTTTTGAGATGTGGTGACCAGAATTGCTCACAGTATTCAAGGTGTGGTCACACCATTGAGGGATACAAAGGTATTATAACATCCTCATTTTTGTTTTCCATTCCTTTCCTAATATTCCTAGCATTCTGTTTGCTTTCTTAGCCACCGCCGCACCCTGAGCAAAGGGGTTGAATGTATCATCAATGATGACACCTAGATCTTTTTCCTAGGTGGTAACTCCTAATATGGAACCTTGCATCACGTAGGCTTGCAAATCTCTTTTACCTTACCGTTAACTTGGGTATTAGTAACTAGGTCTCGTATAATATGGAACCTGTGCTAAACTAGCACAAGTTATGGTAAATAACCCATCTTAATGGTAGCCCATATGGATAACTTCCCCCCTTAGTGGTATCTTTTCTAAGTTTATTAGATGTTTAATATTGGTTTTAATATTTGTTAATTATTTTTTATCCTCTGTTAATGCACCACATTAATAGAAGTTACAAACCTATGGTCTAAAAATCAGAGCGAGTTCTGCATTCATTGGTTTGGTGGCAAATAGCATAACTTGCCTAACTTTGCATTTTCAAAATTTATCCAGTTTAAATCGTGACATTTGCAGATGGCTAACGATGTATGTCCTTGGAGTAGGCTACCTGATAGTGCTCCAGTTTTTGCTGCTTTTCTTCTCTTTTCTGGACCTTGAAAATGGGGAAAAGCAAGTGGAAGGTGACCGTTTCTTTCCTGAGTACTCTACCTGCTGGCCAGACTTTGATGAAGTCCAATTTACAACTATTTCTTTGTGAACTGGAGAAACTAGAGGCATCCTCACTGAAGCACTGGTGTAGGGAGGGCTGCTATATTCAGAGGAAGGCATTTCACTAAGCCCTCCCACCCATAATGCTTCCTCAGCATGCTGTGACAAACTTTCTGGCCTTTGCAGGAGAGGCACACCACTTTAAAACCCTTTAGTGTCCAATGTTCCCATCAATCTGTTCCCATATGGCTTATTAACGGCAACATTGGACACTAAAGGGTTAATACACAGGCGATGGCTTCTGTTGAAGATTAGGTGGTAGCCACTCCTGCAGTTAGATCATTGAGGGCCACCTCCCCAACTTTAAGTATTTCAGACTCAGATGGGATTGTGCCTCAGCTGGGCTGTGGTATTTTTCAGAGTCTTCAGGCTGGGAGTACTTATGGAATCCTCTATGATAACCCTAGAGACAATAAGGCAAACTATAACCAAACTGGATCTGACTTAAGTATAAACAGGATCAAGTAGTGCAGTCTTTTAGGGACCTCTCCAGATGTCTGGGATACAATATGGAAGCTTCTGTGAAATGCTTTTCAGAGAAAATTAATAACTTGAAGGAGGAGCTTAAGACAGTGCAGGACTGCAAGGTAAGGGTTTGCAAGATTGCACTGATTATCATCATAAGTGTGAACAATTGGAAAATAATTTGAGGCAATGTAACCTTAGAATTTTGAACTTCTTACAATGGTTCCTAGAGAGCTTTTCAGGTAATATTTGTAGGAAGTACTGAAGCTTCCTTCCTTCTACTATTTACCATATAAGAAGAGGCGACACCCTTACAGCTTGTTTCAGCTGAGGGTTTGGTGCATGTTTCTCATGGATTTTTTGAACGTTACCATACTTTTGAAGACTTCCCTGGATTTGGTACAGGACCGAACTACTCTCCTTGTGTCTTTTGCATTTGAAGTGGCATGAATCTTGTTTTAAAGTCATTTTTCTGAAATAGAACAGCATTGTTTATGGGTCAAAATACAACATGATTTTTCATGACCTATGTAGAGAGAGTAGGAACGGGGAATTATTTTTACAATTTCCATCTGAAGGGCCCTTTTACTAAAGTGTGGCATGGTTTTGCATTTACTGCACATTAACAGCAAAAATTAACATACAGTAAGTGCAAACCAGGCAGTAAGTGCAAGAGGTGTTGTGCTGGCATTCAGTGCACAGGACAAAGTCTTACCGCATGACACCAAATTACATGCAGTGCAAGATAGCATGGGTGCCCACGCTATCTGCCACTGCAGCTAAAGCGGTGTGGCCAAAGCATGAATAAATAAAATATAAGATATGCCATGGTGTTGCCCCCCCCCTACACACACACAGACACACATCTTATCTTCCCTCCCAAACCTTCCATATCCTACCCCCTTGACATCCCTGATACAAAGCCCCAAACTTCCTGACACCCACTATATTTAAGTTTATTAGGATTTGCTTAATTGCTTTTTTAAATGCATAAATCAAAGCAATATACATTATACAAATGAAAAAGGAATGTCATTAATATATAGGAAAGTCATCAATCACATCAAGCAACTGTCAACTTCTTTATAAAACAGAGAGTGCATAGCACTCCTTTCCCACCTGGAAAACAGAGTTATTTCAAGAGAATGCTTCAGTAAAGAAGGAGGTCTTGAGGTGAACTTTAAATTTTTGTAAACATGGTTCAGACCTAATACTCAAAGGGAGACCACCAAAGGAAGGGGGCCCAGAAAGCAGAAGGCACTCTTCTGAGAAACTTTGTAATGGGCTTGCTTAGGGTTAGGTCAAATAAAGTCTATGGTCATTTATAGATCGAAGACAGCGAGAAGGAGTTTAGGGCATTGTTAGTTTCACCAAATATTCAGGGAGTCCTGTGTGAGCTGTTTTATGAGTCAGAATAAGTATTTTAAACAGATTTCTGTAAAGGATTAGAAGTTTGGAGTCTTTTCATCTCTATGTTGGGTAGACCGGCACATATATGACATTACAATAGTCCAATTTTGAACTGATAAAGGCATGAAACAAAGTATGTACTGAGTCAAAATCAAGGACACTTTGAATCAATTTCAATTTACGGAAGGCAGCAAACTCTGATTTCAGGACTGAAGAAATATGGGCAAAAAAAATTAAATTGGAGTCAAGGATAACACCTAGGCCCCTGTTTACTAAGCCGTGCTGTAGGTGTGCTAAAAACGCTAGCGCGTCTTAGTTAACAGGGCCCCTAAATATTTAAATTAAGCAACCAGTTGGACCGGAGTCCCAAACAATACAGGAACTATGGAAGTTGGAGATGCATGATCCAACAGGCCGTAGATTTGCAATCCCCCAACACCCCCGATCTGATGTAACCACCTTGATTCCATCCCTCCAATAATCCACTCCCCCCCCCCCCCCCCACCAAATCAAACCACCACACACAACTTTCCTGCCTCCTCAGCCCTTCTTCCATCCTTTGGACTTACTTGGAGATGATCTCTGGTAGTCTAGTGAGTGGGGAAAGGAGCAGACTCACTCTGCTCCTGTCCCATCTGTCTGTGGGAATCAAAATGGCCATCATGACCCACAGTGGTAATCTCAGTTACTTTCACTAGGGACATTCTTCCAATAAGGAGACAATCCCCTTAGATAGAAAGATGTCCCCTAGCAATAGTGCCACAAGACTACTGTGAGGTTTCAAAGCAGCTATTTTGAATCTCAGAGCCAGAAGGACGGGAAGGTTAGGAGTTCAGATCAGGGTGCCATGGATGTTAGGGAATCAGCACGGAGGGTGCTAAAGCTGCAATTAAATTGTGGGATCAAGGACCTGCAGCAATTAATCTGTGGCCATACTACTGGACTGTCAGTAGCACAGCTGCACTTAGCATCTCCTCTTGAGATGGCACTAAGAGCAGCCATTCTATCAGCAGCTTCTACCCACATTTATCAGCTAGTTTTGGTTTTTGTACCACACTGATGCTTTTAACATGCTGTAAACATCAATATGGGTCCACATTGGAGGAGTAGCCTAGTGGTTAGTGCAGCAGACTTTGATCCTGGGGAACTGGGTTCAATTCCCACTGCAGCTCCTTGTGACTGTGGGCAAGCCACTTAACCCTCCATTGCCCCAGGTACAAAATAAGTACCTGTAAGTATGTAAACCGCTTTGAATGTAGTTGCAAAATACCACAGAAAGGCAGTATATCAAGTCCCATTTCCCATTCCCATCTACTACAAATACACCCAAACTAGATGTTTAACGCACCTTAATAAAATACCCTCTTAATGTTTAGTAAAATTTCAAGATGCTTGATATGTTTTCTTTGACACAGGGCAGCTTAAAGCTTTTTTTTGATAATACATTTCCTTTGCAGTTTGATGGTGAAAAAGCATGCTGTTTGATATGGGGAGTCAGAGAGCTTAGGGCATTTAAGATAGTCTGTACTGCCTGTGCAATAGGTGGTGATAAGTGACCGTACGCTAATAGCAACATTAGCACATGGCCATTAATGGAAAATATAGAAAACTGGAGTTTATATGACCATGGTAAAAATGGCCTTAGCCTGCAGGAAAGAACCACATAAGAGGGCGCTAAGGCCTATTTTTACCAATTTCTTAGTAAAAGGACCTTAAATAAATAAAGATTGTTGACAGATGTAAACATAAATTCATAAAATAAACATTTAGGGGATCTTTTACTATGGCACACTCACGTTTTTAGCGTGCGCTAAAATTGGGCACGCGCTAAACATTAGAGACGCCCATAGGAATGCATAGGCATCTCTAACGTTTAGCGCGCACCCAATTTTAGCAGCGCTAAAAACGTGAGTGCGCCTTAGTAAAAGACCCCCTTATTTTCCTAATTGAAAAGCTACTAGTAATGTGCATGGACAAAATATTGTGCTTTGTTTTTTGTGCTTACTGGAATTTTCATGGTTTGTATTTATGCATTTTTCCTGTTTCTTTTCATACATGTGTTTAAAAATATGTGTGTTGTGGGTGTGCTGAAACGTTTTCAAGCATGCATAGATATACATGCATATAAATAATTTGCATGCACAAAAATTCATTAGCCACCCAAATGAACCAAATGCACACCCAGAAATTCACACCTCTAATAGCTAGCTGCAGCTATTCACTTCAGATATGAAGGTGTATTTATTTATTCAAGGAAGAATGCCTATCCAGCTTATAATCGAAAGTGATCGCCGGCCATCTTCCGACACAAATCAGAAGATGGCCAGTGATTTCTTAAAAGCGGCGAAATCGGTATAATCGAAAGCAGCATTTTTGACAGCATCGCTGCTTTCCCGTCGCTTCGCCGGTGAAAGTTCAAGGGGGCATGTCGGTAGATTAGAGAAGGCGGGACATGGGCGGGCATGGGCGTGGCTACCAGATGGCCGGCTTTCGCCGATAATGGAAAAAAAAAGCGGCGTTAAGCAGTATTTCGCCGGCTTTACATGGTCCTTTTATTTTCACGACCAAGCCTCAAAAAGGTGCCCCAACTGACCAGATGACCACTGGAGGGAATGGGGTATGACCTCCCCATACTCCCCCAGTGGTCACCAATCCCCTTCCAAACTAAAAAATAAAACTAAAAACCTTTTTTGCCAGCCTGTATGCCAGCCTCAAATGCCGTACCCACCTCCATGACAGCAGAATGTGTTGTATCCTCCGACAGCCTTTCCCTGGTTGCGATGTGGCTCTCAGGTGAGTGTGACACCTTTTCTGTTAGGTGCCCTACAGAGTCACATTAGCAATGCATTGTGGTGGGTGTAGGGTATTGGGCTCTACTCCCATGGTGCTTTCCCCCCCTGCTAACTGGGTCAGAGTGTGCCCTGTTTTGTTTCCTGTTGTAGTCCATGCGGTAGTGGCCATTTTTGTAAGCCAGTTTTAGTTCCCTTTCCTGTGTTACCCACGTTAGAGAACGTAGTTCTTACCTTGAATGGTGCTGAAAGAGGGCATTGTACACCATTGTGTCAGCTCTGACCTACTGCTAATCTTAGTATCAGGGGACTCTTTGCCAGTGGGGCACAACCTCTGATCTGCAGTTAACTGTGAGTAAACCTGGTTATTTCAAGAAAGGACTTTTTCAGAGAGATTAGTCTTCAGGTGTGAACTGGTGTGCCAAAGTTATACAGCAGCAATAAGTCCTAGAGGCTGTATGTAGGTCCATGGAGCAATTTTAGTGGGTGCAGTACATTGTGGGTAGTGGGTTTGGGGGGGGGGTTGGGGGGCTCAGCTCCCAAAGTAAGGGAGCTATGCACGTGGGAGCTTTTCTGAAGTCCACTGCAGTGACCCCTAGGGTGGCTGGTTGGTGTCCTGGCACGTCAGGGGGGCCAGTGCACTAAAAATGCTGGCTCCTCCCACAGCCAAATGCCTTGAATTTGGCCAGGGTTTGAGATGGCCGACATAACTTTCCATTATAACTTTCCATTATCGCTGAAAAACAAACCCGGCCATGTCAAACCCGGCGAACTCCACAGCATTTGGCCGGGCTAAACAGTATTATCGAAAAAAAATGGCCGGCCATCTTTTTCGATAATACGGTTCCGGCCAGCTGTAGCGCCGCCGCCAACATAGATCGCCGGCGATCTATTTGGCCGGCGACGTTCGATTATGCCCCTCCACATAGCTCAAGCAATGATGAGCCTGGCGGCAGTAGAGTTGAGTGCTTGCAAACATGCCCCCTATTTTTTACTGACTGTTATATAAAATATGCTTGGAAAGCAGCAACTCTTACAGAAGGTTGCAAGGAAAATTTCCTCTAGGTATGAAGTGGCATAATGGGTTCCCTGTGTTACAATTCATTCAGAAATAAAGCAAGAAGAAGACAAAAAATATTCAATTGTGTGAAAATCAAACTGAGAGCATGTGGTTTGGGTCAGGCAGTGCTTGCTCTGAATGAAAAGTGCAAGTGTTTCTCAGTGAGAATTCTGAAGTGCATTGGTTTGTGACTTTTGCTTATTCATTTTACAGCTCAGTTGATAGGTGGTGAGATTTATCTTGCTGCTTTCCTTTTTGGAAATAAGAGTATGCAAAACCACCAGAAGAAGAACAACAAAGGCAAGAGGTGATGGAAAGAAAAAAACAAAACAAAAACAAATGCAACAACAATAATAATAAAAGAAATG